>NC_060889.1:25821247-25923747 GCF_014805685.1 Silurus meridionalis | reverse complement strand
TGATTACAATTCATCATTAATTAATGTACATCACGTCATACTTATTATCCATTTATAGCTGCATTCAACGTCTTCAAAAAGACCCTTTATTTCCCGTTGTCACTTACATTACAGTATTCATTGGAATTGAGTATTCGCTATTCAAACAAACTTCATTTGACTCAATGATGGTATTACCATTAAAGTAGCTCCAGTATTGATTATTTCATGTTTTTTGTTAATGTTTCAGTATAATTCAGTCGAATTAATTTTATTTATGATCCATCAGTGTCATCAGAATCACTCCCTTACATCTATTTTTCTCTATGAACATGAATTAAATTATTCAATAGTTTTTTCTTTGCATTTCAAAGCTTTTTTTTGTTCATCCCACTTCAAGTAGTGTATGTTTATGTTTGAGTTTTTGTCCAATCATATTTCAGCCATCACATGTTCCCAGAGTTGAAGAAATCTGCTGTGAGTCCTTCAGAATCAACAGTGTAAAGTACATGTTGCTTGCAGCTGTTTTTTTAACCAATCAGATATTGAGTTGACCACACCGGGGGCCATCTAGCAGGTGTCCAATAACATCAGCATTGTGACGTCCTTCGATTGGACGGTCAAAAAGCGCACTAGTCGGAGCTTGCCAACCCGCATCTGTAGCAAACTGCGCAAACTCAAATATATTAATGTGGATTTGATAGTAGTTTTTTCATTCAACGATGACTGACAGAGGAGAAGACATCGATTTGGTCTCAGATACACTTACAAGGACGTTTACGTGATGGACTTTTCAATAACTTTTTCATGAACTATTTATATTTGCACAAAAACACACAATTTTTCTTCGTTTCAAATCTCCAAGAAAATCGTAACACAGAAAAAATGCAGCGAAGACCCAGGGTTCATTTTCTGAGGTAAATATCGAAGCTTCTGTTAGAGATGATGTATGCGTGAGGTGCAGCTGCAGCTACAGTGAAAGGAGACGTGTTGAATTGTGTTCATTGGGTTTCTTGCTTTAGTGATGACATTCATTCTCACTGTGTGAGATTCCTGTCAGCGATGCAGCGCTTTGTTCTACTGCATTCTCTACAACACTGATGTTTCTATAGTTGTTGTGTGATAATGATGGTATTAAAAGGTGGATTGATTCAGGTAGGACACCACTGAAGGCCAAGGTGTAAAATACACAAACTGCCAGTGTGGTCCATCCATTAAAGCTGATGTTTATGGTTTATGCTGTTTACTTTAATGATGCATTAGCAATGGATACTTTAAACAATAGATGCAAAAGCAATGAGTAGCAGTGTTGGGGCTATAATTAAGACAGATAGAGATGGAGAACCTTTACAAAAAGGCAGCGTTAATCTCCATGAGATAAAGTTCCCTTTCTTGAAGGTAGTATGATGATACTGAGAAACCCATCGCTCTGCGTTTGCCCTCTTCACTAAGCTCTGTATCAGAATCGGGACTAATCTGGCTGTAGATGGACCATCCATGACTGCACAGTGATAGAACGAAGAGACAAGCAGAGTGGGAGGAGACGATGCTGCCAGAAGCCCCGTTTGTCCTGTTCTGTCGAGGACCCAGCGCAAGGACACACTCTCCCTGGCCCCATAGATCAGCCAGCCCTGAATGTCAACCCACACAGCAGCCAATGTTGTGCCAGGAGTCCACTGTCTCTCTCTCTTTCCCTCTCCTACCATGTCTCTCTCTCTCAGTCTGTCTCTCTGAGCACTTTGGCCCTGGCTTCTTCGTCTGGTGACACCGCTGTGCTAACGACCCAGCGTGGGACCGGAGCGGGAGGAGAAAAAGATGGAAGAAGCGCAGATCCAGCTGGAAGGTCACACCTGATGAAGGCCATCGGTACCCATTGGATGATAGAGATATTGATTTTCTTTTTAGCGTATTTTACCTACAAGGATTCGAGGAGATTTATTTTTATTTTTTGCAGTCGAACGTTTAAATAGTATCAAAATACTGAAGTGCTACCTTACGCAAAGGTTGATTTTTTTGTTTATCTAGGTTGTATAACATGCTGTATGATGGAGGTGAAGGTGCAAGAAGCAAGTATAGAGTACAAGGTGTGTAAATGTGGTGCCTTGTTTAGAGCAAAATAAGAATCCTAGCCTGAAGGCTGAAGCTATAGCTTTCATGAAATATAAGAAACATGCAACAGAAATAGGACAATGGAAAAAAGGACACAACAAAGAAACAAATAGTCAAAATAATCAGAATTCAACATAAAACAGGTGAGCACAGTCGGATAACAAAACATTGTTAGGACAGGTTTGAAGACACAGGCAGAGGTCGAAAAAGTAATAAAATATGCTACACCAGTAAAAGTACTCTTACTTCAATGAAATGTTACTTAAGTACAACTTATAGGTCTAAAATAGCTTATTTAAAATGAAAAAGTAATTTTTTTTTAACAGCGGGGGGTGGGGTGGTGGATTCTAGTGTAGTCCAAAGAGGGCAAGGGAATATAATTCTTAAACTAGTTGTTTTTAATTAAAGGAACGCCTTCACAAATTAAAGCGTACTAACAAATAAATTTAATTTAATAAAAGACATATTCCTCTGTCTCGCACGCATGCAGTAGTAGCGGAAAAATGCGGCGGCAGGCTGTTCCCAAAATGCTGCTCTGCTCTTAAAGGAGCCACAACATATTTTACCCGTTACACTGTGTAACAGACACATTAAAGCCTGTGTAAAGTTCATTAGTTTCAATGTAGACGGCTTATAGACAGGTGCGGCTTATTTATGTTTAAAATAAAAATCTTTGTCAAATTCATATGGGTGCGTTTAATAGTCCGGAAATCACGGTAGCTTAGACTATACGAGACAATACAGATCAAATAAGATCAGCAGATCTACTCTAAAATACTAGATAGATCGAGGCACTGATAATAGAGATAGCTTTATTGTGCAGTGACAATTTTCCACCCAGTCCCCCATAATTTCCAATCCTGGTGCTAACCAACATTATCAATGACCTCTCATCCTTGTGCAGGTTTACCCAGCTCACACTGCATAATAAAGCTGTTTCCTTTTTTGTATTTGAAGTCAAAGTAGTTGATTAAATATGGCCAGGGTTTTGTTTTATAAGAGTTCGGCGGCATTTGGCGTTTATTCTCCGCCAGTCGATCGATCGATTGACGCAGTAGTTTCGTTTACATTTTTTTCACTCTGTATCCGATATGATTTAAAATGTATTTAAGCACTATACTTTGAACAAAAACATACTTAAGTAAAAGCAAAATGACAAATTTTAAAAACTATTTCAAAACGTAGAATTACACAGAAAAAAAAATGGTAATCAATTACAGTACCGTGAGTAAATGTAACAAAACCAAGCACATAGGAATCAAAACCAAATGAGTACACCATGATAAGTACCACATGCATGCGGTATACCAACAGAGAGGGATTATGGGTAAGCAGGTAGAGTGGTATACAAGTTTTCATAATCTAAACATTTGTTTGGTTGTTCAGGAAAGTGCACCCGCTGGCATTGGGGTTGGGACTGTATTCTCCAGCATAGACATGCTTGACTACCCTCGTGGTTATTTTCTCATTCAGTGACTTCAGTGATTAATGGGAGTCTGTCGAGTTTATCTCAGTGAACATTAACACACATTTGCCAGCCTCAGAAATGTGAGCTAATCAAAAACAATAGGGCCATCTGTGCTAACGCTAATCGTTAAGCAGTGATCATGTGCTCTCGGTTTCTGAGTGCCTGCTCAAGCATCCAGTGCTTTTAAAAGCAGTAATGTAACTAAGGGACATCATTTGTGAAGTAGCGTGTACAATCATTTGCAGCTTAGTTACCTTTTTAGCGTGTCATTATGAGGATGCTAATAAGCTAACTGAAAACATATGTCGCACCATAAAGTTCTAAAAGAAACAAGATCCTTGTTCTAATAAAACACTTCTGTTTTTTTCATTTTTTTGTTTTTAAAGAAAAACAAAAAAAAACAATTTGTGATTATTTAAAATTTGGTTATGTTGGCTCTCTGAGTGTGCAATTTATTTATGCAAATTGCTTGAGTTCTTCAACACCACCACCGATCAACCATATCTTCACTAAGCTCACATTATCATATAAGAGCAAGTTGGGTCTATTAGATTTAGTGAAATCAAGGTTGCAATGTAGATATAAAAATTTAGTGTTCTAATGTATCCATGTAAAATCGAGTTTGTAATGTGGGTATATGAATTTGAGGTTGTAATGCAGCTATATATAATCAAAGTTGTAATGTAGCTACAGTATATAAAATTAAGTTTATAATGTGGGTATATAAATTTGAGCTTGTAATGTAGTTATATAAAACTGAGGTTATAATGTCGCTGTAGAAACATCAGTGTTGTAGCTATATAAAATCAAGGTTGTTATGTAGCTATAAAAAACTAAGGTTGTAATGTAGCTATATAAAATCGAGGTTGTAATGTAGCTATAAAAAAATCTATGTTGTAATGTAGCTATATAAAATCGAGGTTGTAATGTAGCTATAAAAAATCTATGTTGTAATGTAGCTATATGAAATCAAGCTTGTTATGTAGCTATAAAAAAACTAAAGTTGTAATGTAACTATATAAAATCGAGGTTGTAATGTAGCTATAAAAAAATCTATGTTGTAATGTAGCTATATGAAATCAAGGTTGTTATGTAGCTATAAAAAAACTAAGGTTGTAATGTAGCTATAAAAAACTATGTTGTAATGTAGCTATATGAATCAAGGTTGTGATGTATCTATAAAAAATCAATGTTTAATGTAGCTATATGAAATCAATGTTGTAATATAGCTATATGAAATTGAGTTTGTAATGTAGCTTTAAAAAAATCAATGTTGTAGTGTAGCTATATAAATGTAAAGTTGTAATGTAGCTATATGAAATCAATGTTGTAATGTAGCTATAAAAAATTAATGTTGTAGTGTAGCTATCTAAAATTGAGGTTGTGATGTAGCTTTAAAAAAATCTATGTTGTAATGTAGCTATATGAAATCGAGATTGTGATGAAACTTTAAAAAAAATCTGTGTTGTAATGTAGCTATATGAAATCGAGATTGTGATGTAGCTATAAAAAAATCTATGTTGTAATGTAGCTATATGAAATCAAGGTTTTAATGTAGCTATAAAAAAAAATGTTGTGTAGTTATATGAAATCAAGGTTGTAATGTAGCTAAAAAGAATTTGTAATGTAGTTATATGAAATCGAGGTTGTGATGTAGCTATAAAGAAAATCAATGTTGTAGTGTAGTTATATGAAATCGAGGTTGAAATAAAGTTGAAGTTGTAATGTAGCTATAAAAAGATGTTGTAGCTGTATGATGAAATCAACACGGTAATATAGCTACAGTAATATAGACATAAAAAGAGGTTATAATGTAGCTTTATAAAATTATGGGTTGTAATGTAGCCACTGGAAGGTTGTGTATTTGTATGTCTGTATTTTCGTGCTTTTAATTAACTGTTTTGATTTGTTAAATTTTTATACCTGTTTGTATTTCTGTTTGTATATATTTATACCAGGTTGTTTATTTGATGTAATATCCTGAAATTTGATCAATTGTGATCATGTATCGAAGGACAAGCTGAGCAAGTACTTGGACAGAATCTTATATAATTAAGACATTACTCTGTTTCATGTCAACTCCAGTCTGTCTGTGTATCGCTTTTAAATAGTGCATAAATTCATAACACTCTCCGAATAATTTTGTTATTAAATCTTAACTGTGAGTCCTTGAGTCAGCTTTGTGCGGGAGTCTTCTGTTCTCGTCGATATGATGAAAATCAGGTCTTTTTTTCGTACAGAATATGAAGTGAATGTAAATTTGAGGCGACTTTTAGCATAAATACCTTGCAGCTAATAGTGGACGTGTTGCAGCAGAGTGTAAGTGTGCAATACAAATCCACAACAGCGCCACAAAGTCAAACTGTTTATTCTTTGTTTGTGTAAAAAAAAAAGGAAAGACAAAAAAAAATAATTCCTTCTACTTCCTCCTGCCGCTCTCCGTGGCTGTGTTCACTTCAGTTCTCCTCAAACCCTCTGTGACTTTATAGTTTGTTTTTCATATTTTTTGTTTTTCGCACTGTATCTCTAAACCGTCAGGAGTTTGGCTGGTGCGAGCCGAGTGCGGCGGTGATGGGGGCACGACGCCGACCCCTCGGTGCCTGCTGTGGGTGGCATCGGAGCGGAGAGAGGTTCAGACAGAGGGGCTGATGTTGCCATGGGACTCCCCTCAGGAGGAGGCCTTATTCTCAGGGTCGCACTTCCATGCAGGCTCCATAATTACAAGCGCGAGAGAGAAAGGGAGGGAAGAAGAAGAGAAAAAGTGCTCTGCAATTCCCGCAGATGTGCGCAGAAGCCCTTCTCCTCCGAGACGTATCCATCTCAAAAGTTCTGCTAGATGAGTATGAGTTTTAATGAGCCAAGTGTGTGTGTGTGTGTGTGTGTTTCTATCTCGGTGTCTATGTGTTTCTACGTTTGCATCGCAGATCGAATGTGTATAATTAAACAGTAGGAAATGTGTGGTGCTTCTTTTTTATTTTCTTTTTTTTTCCCCAGTTGAGGGGGCAAGTCAGGGTTAGGTCTGAGAGCCCCAGTAGTAGGCCTTCAGCTATCATTATTCTGGAGAGAAACAAGTTTATTTTGGATGGACATGAGAACTTGGCTCAGAGAGGAAAAACACATCTGTCAAGCAAAGTGAGTTTGACTTTAAGATATCTCAGTGGCATTTGAACCAAGCAACGGTTGGTATTGATGAGAGAAATAGTTTTCGATGCAAATTAAGGGGATTTATTCATTTTTTTCTGAATCTGGCCACGTTTCTCAAATCCCGAGTAGTATACCTAGGGAAGCTATAAAAAAAAAAAAAAAAAAGATTTAGACAAATAAAGTATATCGTTAATACAAACATTACTGTCATTTTATATAGCGATACTGTTGAGTTCTGATTGGCCGGGAGTAAAGATCTTGATTCTTGTTCTGTACCTGCAGCAAAGCACAGGTTTATATTAATATACTCGTAATTCAGTGTTCATATAGTAACGACATACACGTGGAATCAAATATGAACAAATGTATCAAATACTCGTGCTTTCTAATATAAAAGAAGTAGAATAAAAGGATAAACGTGAACGCGTGGCTTCGATTGCCATATGGATTTGTATAAACCGTGGTATGTTCCAGGATTATACTAAGAGACGTGTCTTCCCATCAGCTAATGCACTCTTACACGTCACATCACATGACCTTTTGCACTTATTTCACATTTTGGGTTAATTAGCACTTATATTTAAGTCTCGTTATGCACCTCATTGTCTCTCATTTTTTTTTGTTCATGTTCATGATGGTGTGTAATGATGTGTTTTCGAAATCTTTTGGTAGATCTCTTCTGCTTGAAGGGTGTGAGGGTACAAAGAGAGGAACGAGTACGAAAATACATTTTTTGAAGTGAATCTACATGACAAATAGAGAATAAATATTTTCAGGGCTTCGTCTGTAGAATTCTTGATTAGCAGCAATTTTGAAAGGTTTAAAGGTTTGAAACGGTCTTCCGCATGCATAATATGGATTCGAGTTCCAATCCGTCCCGGAGGTGTTCGATAGGGTTGAGGTCAGAGCTCTATAGCGGGAGATCTTCCACTCCCACCCATGTAAAGTATATCTTCATGGATCTTGCTTGGTGCACTGTCATGCTGGAACAGGTTTGGGTCTTCTAGTTTAAATGAAGGGAAAATGGAATGCTGGCAAATATAAATACATTCTCCATACTTAATATGTATAGTGTGTGTTCATGTAGTGTAGCTATAAGACTGTTTATCGCAATGAGAATGGACAGATACTGTACACACACCCACACTCCCCATATGGATACTTTCTTTGCTACAAAAACAGTATTTAGAATTGTGAATGCACTTTATTCCACATACTGCATTCACTGTTCTAGAAGCTCAGTGGTTAAGGCTCTGGGTTACTGATAGGAGGGTTGGGGGTTCAAGCTCTGCTATCGCCAAACTGCTACTCTGGGGGTCTTAAGCAAGACCCTTAACCCTCTGTGGTCTGGGGGGCGCTGTTATTGACCCTGTGTTCACTGTGTTGAAATACAATACAGTAAGTTGCAAGGACAATAAAAGCATTTAGACTCGACCATGTTTTCAATTGTGTAAGCATTTCTTTTGTCATCATCATGTCCATCATCAACAATCTCAAGTACAGACCTTCTCTAACTGTTCATACTGCGTCAACTCAACTCAAGATATATCCGATTATCGGATTCTTTGTGCGTGTCCTGATGGAAATCAGTGTACTGTATCTTCACAAGCACGAAACAAAAAGGGCAACACATCAAGCAATTACCTCACTTCAGGGCTCGTTTGGAAGATTTGCATAGAGGAATGTTCTCCTCGCTTTGTATAATTCATCCACCGATTCTTCATTGTGTAGCTAATGAAAGCTACAAAAAGCCCATAAGGACTCAGGGAGCGCTTTTTGTTTGTTTGCACGTGTGTGTGTGTGTGATGCGGGCTGCCACCGAGGCCCGGGGCACACGGGCGCATAGGCGTATAAACCGAGGTGCCTCGGATTTTTTGGGGGGAGAAACTCACTTGACAGCATGCTGGGAGCAGAGGCTCAGCTCGCACTGAAGTAGAAGACAGGCGAGACCTCCCGACAGAGCGCTGCAGACCTACAAATAGATGTTTACATCCCACAAACGCTTTGAATACCGCAATAAACCAAATCATGTCAATCTTTACTCTTTTTTTTTCTTTTTCTCCTTCTTCTTTTTCTGATATTCCTCCCTTTCTCTTTTCTTCTGTCACCCCCGGCGGGTGGGGAATTCATTTTTCCGAGGTGCGAGAGCGGCCTGTCAAGTTTTAAGGGTCTTATGAAAATAGGTGTGAAATGATATTCAATAAAGTGAAAAACCCTGACAACAATGTAGGTCATAACTTCCCAGATAAGCTGTCTTTTTTAAAGGAAATGCCCCGAAGGCAATACGAAGTGGTAATTTTCCACACATTAAAAAAAAAAAAAAAAAAGAAAGTATTGAAGTAAACTAAGATGACAGGTGACAAAATATAATGGAATGATATATCATTTAAAAAAAAAAAAAAAGAGAAAAGAGAAAGATGGTTGTAATTAGTGTACGGTATTGCGATTATTGTATTAAATGCTCGTTTTATGCAATCATAACTATGCGATAATTTCAGATTTTATTCATGGCACACAAATACATCGTTTATCCACATTTAAAATGATGTTAAACTGATATAAAAAATATTGAATACAAATTAATATATATAACAGATTTATGTTTTCGTCCTTCTGAACGATACCAATTTACCCGCAATGACTATATATTCGTTTTTGTATCCATTTATATGTACTGTACTATATTACAGATACTATTATGTAGTAGAGCCAGTTGATCTTTTACTTCTTTCTGTTCCAATTTCTCTTGACGTTCATAAACAAACAAAAAATGGCGGATTTACGGTCCACTAAAATTACAAAGAAAACAATATGCTGGCATTCAACAAATATCATGTGTACCACAGACTTGGATTGTACAAAGATTTCGCCTCAGGTTCATCATCTTGTAAAGTAGGGGGCTCAGTGCTTAGGACGTTGGACTTTTAATCAGAAAGTAGAATCATCTAACTCCCGCTCCTGGGCTCTTAAGTAAGGCTCTTAACCCTCAACTGCTTAATTGTATAATGCGGCATCTGCCAAATGTAAATGTACAGTAATCCCCCGTTTATCCCGGTGGTTACATTCCAAAACCTCCCAATAAACGGACGCCACCCCAAAAACTGCAATTTATGTATACAGTACTGTACTGTATTAACATTTTACTTCGATTAATAAATAATAATCATATTTATATTTATAAATTGTATTATTACAACATAAAACTCCATAAAAACAATTCCCTGTAAGTTTTTTGGTCTATCCTGCTATCCACGAGAGCCCGGGAAAATCAGCCAATTGAATTAGTTCATTGTTTCAAAAGCAATTCCGCGATAATCCATAGGGGGCGCCAGATTCAAACCGCGGTAAAGCGGGGAATTCATGTATTTAATCAAACCACATTTTATTTGATTAAACACACATACACATTCATAAGGAATACAACATGCAGTGAAATGCTTTTAATGACTGTCCAACATGCAAATAGGAATAGAATATAAAGAAGTAAAAAGGAAGATAAAGTATAAATGTATCACAAAGTAGAAAGTATAAGTATAAAAATTATGTATGTATATATACAGGAATACGAGACAGTGTTCATGCGCTGATATTATAGAGACACTGTGCTGCACAATGCTGACATGCTTACAGCTTACAATATCCAATGTTGACAAACTTACAGCTTTACCTCTAAAGCGCTGTCAATGGAGACTCCTTCGAAATCTCTTCAATCAACATCTCCTTAATGAAAACTCTAGGTTGCTGTTATAGACAGCAATAATCTAATACAGCGGTCCCCAACCTTTTTTGCACCACGGACCGGTTTAATGTCGGACAATATTTTCACGGACCGGCCTTTAAGGTGTGGCGGATAAATACAACAAAATAAAATGATATGACCGGCATAAAAAACGGTATTTTATAAATATAATAATGAACGTGAATCCACTGTGTTGTTGTTTGTTCATTTTGCTCGCTTGGGGGTTTGAGTTTAGCGGTAATGTATTATGTGTTAGCGGCCGGAGCAGCACCTTTAAGAAGGTAGCGGATGGAGGTAAGACATGTGACCGAGGCATCATGACATGCATCAAGAGTGAGTCATAGACAGATGTGGAGGAGAGAATCCGGTCATTTTCCAAAATAAAACCATTCAGAATCAGATAATAAAGAAAACAGAAATAATGTAAATTATGTATTCTTTCTGTGCGGCCCGGTGCCAATTGACCCCCGGGGGTTGGGGACTACCGATCTATTAGATTGAGTGGAAAAGCTACTAAAAATGTGTCCAACAAAACTTCTCCTTCTTCTTGCATATCACTCTGTCCTCTACATCCGACACTTTCAAACTAACCACCTGCATATCTATCCCTAAACCTCCACCTTGGCAGTCTTCCCTCCTCAGCATTCTTCTACTGATATACCCATGTTCCTCCTCTGCACATGACCAAACCATCTCAATCACACCTGTCTCACTTTACCAATCCAACCGTACTCTACTTTGGATCAGAAGGTCACAAATCCCAGCACCACCAAGCTACCACTGCTGGGCCCTTGAGCAAGGCCCTCAACCCTCAACTGCTCAATTGGCATAAATATAAATAGTAATTAAATGAGTATAAATGTTTATACATAAGTATAAATGTAACCGAATCCCAACTCTCGTGTAACACGGGACAAGAGGACGCTCGGTGATTCGCTGTGTCTCAGGTTTGCTTGCAGCCGTGTTGTAATAAGCTCTGAGGTGAGGGTGAGGACAGAGTGATCTAACGGTCCTCAGGGGTGAGAGCTTAGAGTGTGAGCCCCACTGCAGGACGTCCTTTCTGGGTCTCATTTTCACATAGGTGGGGTGCAAAGCCTGGACAGGTGAGATGAGCTTGTGCTTCTACTAAGAAAATCCTGAAGGGACAGACCTTCCCTAAAGGGATAGGGCATTAGAAAGTCTCCAAAACACCACAAGTAGCCAGGAGTTCACACTTGAAAAGGTGTTTGCTGGTTTAGTCAGGAATTGTGAGCTTGTGTGAATGTAGAGAAGATTGAGCACTAAAATGCTGTTAGAACATTATAGGATTTGTCTTGTAGCTGCTTCCAGGTTGCAAATCGATCATGGTCACTATATGGACAAACCTACTCTGTTCCAGCATGACAATACCCAGCGCACAAAGCCAGATCCATGAAGATTTGCTTTGCACGTGTTGGAGTGGAAGATCTCCTACACCTTTGTGATGAATGTGAGCCTACATCACTACCTGACTTTACTAACACCCTTGTGTTCTGAATGATCAGAATCTGCACTACAAAATCTAGTGGAACATCTTCCCAGAAGAGTGGCACTTACTATAACAGCAAACGGGGAATAAATGTGGAACGGGATGTTCAAAAAGCACAAATCAATATTATTCCTAGGTGTCCACAAACGTTTGTGTAGATAACATAGTACAACATCATAATGGCGAACAAAGACGATCAATGATGACGTCATATCAGAAGGTTCTGTTTCGAAACTCTGTGCTGATGCTTGTGTAAAATCCAACAATAGGAGGACGGTATAAGATGATGCACAATGTAGAAAAGACGTAAATTTAAAAGCTGGACATGTTATTCAGTCTGGATGTGAAATTGACAATGTTTAAAACACATCCTGATGATACAAATGCTCCTCTAACTCCAGGAATAAAATCTGACGTGTCTATCCAACTCGTGTGCAGTTCTTTAGCTCCTAATCTGATGATCTGAACTATAAAATAAACAGCAGTTGAAAACTGAAATTCCAACATGTACATATGAGTTCCCATTTTTCTGTCCTTTCTTTTTTTTCATATTAGGATTTTAAATAAAGTTTAAGGTCTGCTTTTGGAATAAACTGCCTCTAAGCAGTGCTTTTCCTGCCAGAAGGGGGACCAATCCATCTGCTGAAAGCTACAGACTTCACTGAATGGAAGGTGGAGGGTTGCCAGATCATATGTTTTTCTGCATTGTTGCTGGTTTTACGTCACATTGATATAGATTTTCCTACAAATAAACTATTTTTATTTGGGTTTATAATAGGGTTTGGGTTTTATAATAAATTTGGGTTTATTTGGTACCTTACAGCTCCAAGGTTTTCACATGTTCTTCCCATCTCATTCTCTTTTTCTCTTTTTTCAATTTTTTATTTTCAACAATATGTATCCACTTTTGACATTTAAAAAAAATATGAAAAAGTTATTTTATCCTTTATTCTTTACTACTTTAATATTATTTATAATAATAATAACAACAATAATAATAATAATTATAATTATAATGATTATGATTATTATAAGGGGGAGTAGAATAGAAAATTAATTAAAATAGTTATAATTAATAATAGTATTTATGTATTTATAACAATAATAATAGAAAATCATAATATACTATAAATAAATAAGATAGATAATAATGGCTCACGCTCCTGTTACTGATTTTTATTAATTACACATTATTATTAGATTTTCAGTTTCTTTTTATATTTTTACAGCAATTTTATATACATGCAAATCATGATGCTTGGCAATAAAGCTGATTCTGGTACTGATTCGGATTCTGGGCGGATCCAAAAAATCACCCTGTGATGTCAAAAAAAAAAAGACTAGATCTGGCAACCCGTGCGTATCACAGAATCCTGATCCTGGAATGCGCGTGTCCGCGTTTTGCTGCCGCCCCTCGGATTTTAATCATACCCTGTGTGTGTGTGTGTGTGTGTGTGTGTGTGTGTGTGTGTGTGTTTCTGTGTGTGTGTGTGTATGTGTGTGTGTGTGTGTGTGTGTGTGTGTGTGTGCGCGAGGCAGGCAGGCAGGCCGACAATGATTTCCTCCGTGATTACGCAGCGCGCGCGTCCCTGTGGGCTCGGGCCCCCTCTGGAGCGGTCCTCATGGCTTTGGGGGCCTCGCTTCCATTTTCCATTATGATGTACCGGACTACCGGAGCGGCGGCGCAGTCCGACACCTCGCAGGTTGGTGACGAGCGAGCGCGCAGTCTTCTTCCTCTCTCCTCTCTCTCTCCCTCTCTCTCTCTCCCTCTTTCTCTCTCTCTTTTCCTTTTCTCTCCATCTATCTATCTGCCTTTTTTGCTCCTCTGCTCATTTTTTTTATTATTAGCAAAAAAAAAGCAATTAGACTTTTTTTTTTCAATCCCTAAACCCTGACTCATAGCTCTAAATCATTTCTACACATAGATTATTGATAGGAAAGAAAAAAAGAAGGGAGGGTTTAAAAAAGAAAGAGTTTGGCACTTTCACTTTGAATGTAAAGAAAGGGATCATTGTTTAATTGCATTTAAAAAAAAAAAAATATATATTTTTTTTCTTTTCAGCACGCGTTTCTTTTGCACTATCTGGTGCGTGTCTGTTTTCCCCCCTTTCTTTTCTTTCTTCCTTTTTTTTTTTTTTTTTGCGCGCGTTGTGTGCCAAGAATCCACGCGTAAAAAGCTACAACTCCGTGCGTCAATCAGTGCGCCGTGTGTCGGGGAATCTGCGCGTATCGGGAGAACGAGAACGAGAAAGGAAGGAAGGGTGGAAGGAAGGAAGGAAGGAGGGAAGGATTGAATGAAGGAAGGAAGGACATGGACGCGTGCACGACGGAGGATTTCCACGCACTTTTTCCCTCTCTCTTTCTCTCTTTTTGCTCTTCTCCCCTCCCGACGCTGAAATAGGCTGCGCACGTCGGATCTCTTTTTTTTCTAAACGAACGAAGCAAACAAATAAACAAATCCAAAAACCAAACAAATAAACAAGTGTAGAAACAAACAAACAAACAAACGAAAAGCCAGCAGCGCGTTTTGCGAGCCGGTTCTCCGCGATGTTCTTGCGCTAAAAGAAATACAAATCTCTCCAGCGATCAGCTTCTTCTGCTCCGAGCCGCTTCTCTGTAGGATGTCGCGCCGCAAGCAAGCCAAGCCAAGATCCCTCAGAGGTAAGTCACGTTTTTTTCCCCCCTGTTTTTCCCATTTTGCCCCCCAACGCGGACACCGAGCCCTGGTTTTTGACTCCTTCTCCTGCGCCTGGACGCATGCGGGGTACCGGGAGCGCACCGACGCGCTTTTGGTGTTCGGGTCCGAGGCGACGCGCGTTGCGTAAAAGCCTTTGCGTGTTGCATCATTTTACACCAATAAAACCACCCTGGAGTGCCTGCAGGAGTTTGTAACTTTTTTGTTTGTTTGTTTGTTTTTTTTGTTTGGTCTTCACACATCTTCCTGCTATTATTTATTTATTTTATTTATTTATTTCTGGTAATTGCGCTCTCTCTCTCTCTCTCTCTCTCTCTCTCTCTCTCTCTCATCCATTGCAATTTCTAACACTGTAAATAACACTGTACTGCTTAACCCCCCCCCCCTTTCATCCCCATTGAGCGCGTGCCACTGCTATCTAATGAGGGATGTTGTACAATGTGTTTTGTTTGCAGGCTCTTTTTGTTTGTTTGTTTGTTTGTTTTTTTTAGTTGTTAATCACAAACTCTTTAGAAATAAACCTCAGCACGAGATTTGGAGGAGGTCCCAGAATGCAGACTTGAAATTCCATGCCATTGCATATCACATACAACTTCATTTGGAGGTTGAGTGGGATCCAAAAGGCGTAACGTGACCCTCGGGTTCGGCGCGTCAGATCGGGTCGCGTGACGTTTCGAGATAAGATTGTTATTTTTTCGAACGCGATAGAACGTGTGTTGGGATTGGATCAGGGGTGCAGTTTGGTGGTTTGCTGTCTGAAGGAGTTGGATCAGGTGTGTGAGGTGATGGAGAGTCATGAAAGCTGTGAAGGAAAGTTTTTGGGGTTTGTGAGTTTTTCCAGGAGGCATCACTCGAGTGGAAATAAACGGAAGTGTGTGTGAGTGTGTGCGCGAATGTGTGAGTCGCTTTGGCTCATGCCTGATTGATCACTAGTCAGTCTGAATCGAGGGGGTCTCCCAAACACATGTTGACAGAGTGGTGTGGTATGTCTGTGTTACTGGAAACCTGGAAAGACATGGCTGTTGTTGTTTTGCCTTTTTAACCTATCTAGATGCGAACCCCAGCTTTAAGGACTTGGTTCTTAATCAAGCCTAATCACATGTTTGCAAACAAGACAAGAAAGACTTAATCTTCCACACACACGCACACGCACACACACACACGCACACACACACAATCGAATGCAGACTTTTCCCCCCTCTGTAGCCTTTGAGGGTAGCCACTGGTATTCATGGCTAAGCTCCAGTTCATCTGGCAGGCTTTGTATTTCGCTCAGCAAATAATTGTCCGCGATTTCACATTCCCAGCGTGCGGCCTGCCCCCGCTCACCCCTCCACCACCCCCCACCCAACACTTATTTATTTGTTGGTTTGTTTGTTTATTTATTCATTGTCCTCGACACCCCTTTTCCGTTCTCGGCAGTCATCGTCAGGAAGGATTACGACACGGTCTGCACGGCGTGCTTTTTTTTTTTTTCAGCCACCATTTTATAATCAATGCCCCGGGGAGACGAGAAATACAAGCGTGATCACATCTCTCAGGGTTTTTACGCAAAACGTGTCGACGGGCGGCAGGCACAAGACGGTGCCGAAACAGGAATCTCGTACGGGGTTTTTTTGGCATTTTTTAGGATGCACACTTTATTCACTTTATTCCAAAAGTCACGATGAAGTAAAAAGGGAACGTTTGTCGGGACGGGGTTTTTTGTGCAATCACATGATTCAGGGCTTTTATAGGTAATTTGTCAAAGAGACATCCATATGTGCGCCAGATGTTTTTTTTTGTCAACTTTTTTTTTTCTTTACTGGTTCTTTAAAGTTTTGAATTTGGATTCTGGATGTATATTTTGTTAACCAGTCAGGTTAAAGTAATGGATTGGACCACTGGTTTTTAAAATGGGGGGGTGGGCTGGTGGAGAGAGTAGGTGAGAGTAGGTCCACCAAAGGTTTCAGAGGTCTCAACACGATGATCGTAATATATTTTATTATATTAATTCGTATCTTAGAATTATTGCCTGAATGACCGGTTGTTTTTGATAGGTTTACTCAAAATGGTGGATTATGGGAAGTTCAGGAATAAAAAAAAAACTCTGTTAGTATCAAATAATGGAAAGAAAGTTCAAGCTGAAACGTGACCCCCGCCGAAGCTTCACACGTGGATCCCGGTCGAAATTCCAAAGCCATCTCGTTTTTTTCTTCAGTATAGCGTGTGAGACAGAGACGATGGCGTTATTGCTTGAGGGAATAAATGCCACAGACGGAGGCCATACATCATCCGCTTGTATGCAAACATTTCAACGTCTGACATTTACTCAGTCCTGCCTTTCAAACATACACACTTCCTGACGTTACGTTCTTTCCAGCGCTTTGTCGCCAACTCGGATCATCTGCGTCGCTTTGGAATGCGTGACGCCTGCCACGTTGCTCGTTCTATTCCTCCTCAATCTCTTCTCTTTCGCTCCATCTCACTCTACTGATTCTTACAGCTGTGGTCTGTGTGATCACTCGTGTACCAGTGCGTCTACGACCGACTGCTCGGGTTTTATTGGCAGGGAATCCTGCATACATAAATACATTTTCTGCACCATTTATCTGCTGGAACTTGGGTTGCCATGAAATGTATCATAAACGCACGTGTCTTCTATACATCAGTATGCCCAGACACAGCAAAGTTAAACAGAAACGTGACATTTCGGAGCGGAAAATCGCAAGTGGAATCACGTGACGTCATGTGAATTAGACGCGATCACATGGTCACATTCCCGGCGTGTGAGATAGGATCGAACGATCATGTGACGAATGTCATTCATGGAAATGAATCAATCGTATGAGAATCACATGAGAAAAGAAATGAGTTGAATGCAGATCATGTGAAGAATAAAAATCATCACAGGTGACAAATATTTGAATTGTGAGAAAATCCAATGGGAATATAAAGGAATCACATGAAAGTCATATGGAAATTATATGGGGGAAAATTCCTGTGAGAATCACATAGGAATCTAAATTAATTACGGAAGAACCACGTGCGAATACGAACGCTTCAGGTGAAAAAATCGGACTGGGAGAAAAATCACGTGAAAATAAATAAATCGCTAAACTCGAGTGAATAAATGATAATGAATAATCGCACGCGAAAGGAAGCGAGGCGTAAAGAATCATATGCAGATAAAACTTTTCATTTTTTATAGATAATCTAATCATAAAATAAAATACAAATTTAAATAAATAAATAATACGTAAAAAACCACAAGTGAGTTTCAATGAAGGTCATTAATGCGGATAACAACCTGAATTTTCACTGTGGTGCAGGTACATTGCCTGAAGGTCCAGAATTTACAGGTCTTCAAAAACCCCCATAATATATATTTTACATTTCTGGGACCCATATTTAAAAAATCAGTTTTGTAAATGTTGCCTAATAGTCATTATAATTGAAGTTTAAGCAATGTATATTTTTATAGTTAAAATGACAGTATTGCTGATTTATGATTGTTTATGGATCAGCATTCATTTATTTTCTAAAATAAATCTACACTTATTACTTACACTTCTTGGTGAACTAACCCCTTTAAGCACCTAGGTCATTTTGGACCATTTTGTTTGTTTGTTTCCTAAAATGCAAATCCAACTGTACACCTCAACACTGCTTTAACCATATACACCAGTGGTCCCCAACCCCCTGGCCGTGGCCCAGCACCGGTCCGTGGGTCAATTGGTACCGGGCCGCACAGAAAGAATTCATAACTTATTTACGTTTTATTTATTATCTGATTCTGATTTATTTTGGAAAATTACGGATTCTCTCCACCACATGTCTCTGACTCACTCTTGATGCATGTCAGGATGCCTCGGTCACATGTCTTACCTCCATCCTCTACCTGCTTAAAGGTGCTGCTCCGGCCGCTAACACATAATACATTACCGCTAAATTCAAACCCCCAAGCGAGCAAAATGAACAAACAACAACACAGTGGATTCACGTTTATTATTATATTTAAAAAATATCAGTTTTTATGCCGCTCGTATCATTTTATTTTGTTGTATTTATAACACACACACACACACACACACACACACACACACACCCCACCCCACCCCCCCAGTCTGTGAAAATATTGTCTGACATTAATCTGGTCCGTGGTGCAAAAAAGTTTGGGAACCAAGCATAAATGTTGGTGTTGAAGCAAGTAAAAGTTGCTTATAGCTTGAATATTCAGCAGAACTAGAAAGTAGCCCAACAATTAGAAAAAGTACGGTAACGAAGTACATTTGCTGAAATACTTCACAGGAAAAATCTCTTTGTTTTCTGTATGGAGTTTATAGAAAGAGTCTTCAGTGTTAGACGATTGTAACAGTACAGTTTGTTTACCTCTATAGGAAAGACTTAGGGAAGGCATCGCAATTCCTGTTGAAATGACAAGCTGCGATTTTATCAAAAAGACAATGAGCAAGCAATTTTTTTTGTTTTTTTCAAGTAAGAAAAGAAGCTTATTAAACATTTAATGTTTTTATATATGGACTTAAAAAAAAAAATGTAAATTTTATAAATATATAACATGGCAGATTGCTGCTCAGTGCTGTTTTTTGGATCAAATGATCAAATTCAGTATAAAATTTTTGGATTTTCATAAACACAATTCCCAACACAAGCTGAGCCTTAAATGGTTTAATATTTAACACGCATCATTGCATTCGCACGCTTTCGAATTCGGATGTATGTATCCCCGGATATACGAGCGTAATAACGCCATCCATCAGTATTCTTTAAAATGATAGAAAAAAAGAATGTCATTGTCATTAAGAAAACTGTCAGAGAACCATAAAAAAAATCCCATTAGCAGAGCTGTCACTTCTCATGACACTCGCCTCTGTAAGTTGTTCATAGTGTCTCGGGAGCTGGCCGATTTTTCTGTGTTTTTTTTTTTTTCTAAGTTTCTTTTTTGTCGTTGTAGGTGGCTGTCGTTTTTTTTTTTTCCCACCCTTGTTTTTTTTTTTTTTTTCCTCCCTCTCAGATCTCTTACTGGTCCAGCTGGGAGTGCGTGTGTGTCTGTGTGAAGCGTCGTAATTAACAATGATCGTCTTAACAAATACGGTAAAAATATCATCTTGTCGGTTTTATTACGGCTGCTAATGAGATCCGCATGAATTAATAATGAAATCGCTCGTTCGCCCCGGCTTTGTTTGTGTCCGATGAAATAATAACCTTTAATATTGCTTACCGTGAAGGTCATGCTGCGTTCTAATGCGTATTATTACAGTAGCGCAGAACGTCCTAATGATCAGCGCATTTATTCAAAGAAGAATTTGACAGGAGCAAAAAAAAAAAGACATAAATACGAACACTGCTAATGAGGAAAAACCAAAAAAAGCTTTTGTTCCCGGTGACCAATTACGATGTAATATAACGTGCATAATCACACGCAGGTTTCTGATGTGTGGATTCGGTGGGTACTCGAGAGGATGTCCCGTTTTTGCCGTCGTAGCTCCGAGTCTTAATTGAGGCAGCGTGACCCGTCGTGCCCTGCTCTAAATTGAGTAGTGATTCGCCTCATGAGGGTTTTTTTTTTCCTCGTGGTCAGTCGTCTGGTTCTACAGCACCATTTTCCCGCCGTTCGGCTCCGCTAACATGCCCTATTATTTAAAAAACAGCTGTGTCTCTCAGACGTGAAGGCCGGTGCGACGTTTTCTGATGATGACTTGCTGTAAGATGGCAGTTCTGAGATTGCCGAAGTTAGTCATTTTGAAAGAAAACTCAAAACAGACCCTTTTTATTTAGATTTACTCAAACATGATCAGACATGAAGCGGATAAAAACGGTTATTCGACAATATCTCGTGATGTTTATCTTCCCCTGCCTGCATCTCACACCGAATAAAACAGTTTTAAATCGCCGAATATAAAATGCTTCACTCAGAATGTAGTTTTCTTTTGCTAGCATGCTAACTTAGCAAAGCTCCGTTTTAACAGAGGTCCCTTTCTTTCTCTTCTTCACAGAATAATACAGATTTATTTTTATTGAGCTAATACACATTGCTACAGTCTTTTTAAATGCAGATGGTATTGTAACAGCTAGCAAAGAGCATTCGGTTCATTGAGTTATGAGCATGCATGTTATTACCCAAATGAGGATGAGTTCCCCTTTTGAGTCTGGTTCCTCTCAAGGTTTCTTCCTCATAACATCTAAGGGAGTTTTTCCTTGCCATAGTCGCCATAGATGCTCATCAGGGATAAATACACACCATTCACCTTAACTGTTAAATTCTGTAAAGCTGCTTTGAGACAATGTCTGTTGTGAAAAGTGCTATAGAAATAAACTTGACTTGACTTGACTTGACTAGCTGACTTTTGAGCTATTAGAAATAAGGATGTTGTTACCTTTGCATTAGCTAATGTTTCCCAACATTTCCAGGGTCTTTGGAGAACAGGAGCTTTCCTAATAGCTTGAGTAAATGATGCTCAGTGTTTTTATTTTTATATGCAACTGAACTTTAATAAAGAATTATTCTATGTTGACCATCTCAGAATCAAAAATCAATCAACTGGATGTCATTTTTCACAGTTTATATAATTTCAAATATTGTATTTTGATAAATGGATTAAATATACAGTCTCTGATATATATTTTAATGCGTTAAATATAAAAAAAAAAGGCTTTTCCTCATATTCAGTGTCTATAAACAATCAATATAGAGGAAAAAACTTTTATGTGTGAGATCCAAAGAAAACCCCACTAATAGAAGGAGCTATTTTCAATTTTAAAATCTTTTAAATCACAGACTGCCAATTTAATAATTGAAATGATTTATATCTACCAAAATAAGCATGATTTGTATGTTTCTTGGTAGATTTTTTTTAACTATTCCATAAATCTGATGCTTTTTAGAAGTTTTATGTCTCAGTAGGCAGTAAATACAGACAGTTTTAGTTTAACCTTCATATAGCACTTAAAAACCCTAAGCCATAGAAGTGCAAGTTGAGAAGCAACATGTCAGGAAGACTACAAATTCCAGTCTTTTTTTTCCAGAAATAAATGGATTAAAGTAGAGTCACTGATATGTTTTTACAGCCACCAAAATGATTTGTACGAGTTACTTAATAGATTTTGTGAATTATTCCGTAAATGAGATGCAGTTTTAGGTCTCAGTAGGCAGTAAATACAGACAGGCGAGTTGATTAACAAAGAGTGCTGTGATAATGCTTTTACTTTTTCTTTGTTTTATATATGCATAGATATCAGAATCATGGATGAGGCAGCATTTTTTTTTATATCAGACATACAGTATCTCAGAAAATTGAGTGCACCCCTCACATTTTAGCGTCCATTTATTTATATGTTTTCAAGGGACAATACTATAGAAATAAACCTTGGATATATTCGACAGTATTTAATGTAAAGCAGTACAGATAATGACATCATTGAGCTGCTGGATGTTAGACACATGGCACTTCTATCCTTCCCGATTGAGGATGCCAGACAGGTGCTTATTAGAGTTCAGGTCTGGAGACATACTTGGCCACTCAATCACCTTCAGCTTCTTCAGAAAGGCAGTTGTCCTCTTGGCGTGGTGTTTGGGGTCATTAATATGTTGGACAAAAGCCTTTCGGCCCAGTTTTATCATGTTCTGCTTCAGAATGTCACAGTACATGTTGGAATCCATGTTTTCCTCAATGAACCGAAGCTATTTAGTATCAGCAGCACTCAAGCAGCCCCAGACAATAATACTACCACCACCATGCTTGACTGTAGGCAAGACATAATTTCCTTGGTTTTCCTCACCAGGGCATCGCCACACATGCTGGACACCATCTGAGCCAAAGCTTATCTAAACAAGTCTCATCAGACCACAGGATATAGTTCCAGTAATTCATGCTATTGGACAGGTCTTCTTCAGCAAACTGTATGCTGGCTTTCTTGCGAGACAGCTTCAAAAGAGGCTCCTTCTGGGACGACGGCCATGTTAACCGACTTGTTGCAGTGTAAAGCGTATGGTCTGAACACTGACAAGTAGACCTTCTGCTTCTGAAACCTCTAAAGCAATGCTGCAGCACTCATATACCTGTTTTCAGCTTCTGCACCTGATGCACTAAACTTCTTTGATGGACCCTTGTGAGGTCTGTTCCGAGTGGAACCCGTCTTAGGGTATACTCACAGTTGTTGCCAGCTATTTTTAGTTATTTTTAGATGACAGTAAATCCGTACTGCTATACAAGCTGCACATTGACTTACTCCAAGTATAATAATATATAATAAGTTTCATTTTTATTGTATTGGCCCTTGAGATGATATACTAAAATGTGAGGGGTGTTCTTACTTTTGTGATATACCATATGTGAAACAATGCATTTCTGCGGTGCTGGAAAATCACCGGTGTAACGCTGTACAACAAAAAAGAATCCATGCAGTGACTACTGAATAAAAATAAAAATAAAAATGTCCAGTAATCACTGAGGATGCAGATGTGTGTGCGTGTAAGTGAGTCATGACCCAGGTTGCACAGAGGTTTGGCCAGATTGTTGTTGAATGTGTGTCATGTGATGAAACAATACACGTTGATGAGCAACATTTGTTTAGAGTTTAGAGGTGGAGAAAAGATGCATACTTTGCTGTCTAGTCATCTTTGAATTTTCAGTCAAAGCAGAGAGGAGAAATTAAATGAAAAACCTGTGATTCTGTGCTTCAATTCAACATTTGACACTTATCTGAGAATCCGATCCAGATGTGAAGATAGTTCTAGAGAAGAGATGCCCAAACTAGGACTAATTAGCCAAATTTAGCTCATGCTAAACTTTCATTTGGCTCATAATGCCATGTATGGGAAAAAGGAAATAAGGGGGGAAAAAATCCCATTTTGAAAAACTTTTAAAAAACAAGCACAAACTTGATATCCTCAGGCCACCGTATAGCTGCAACAGGCGTTAAACTCAATTGCACAATAAATAAATGATATATTTAGAAATGAAATAACTCTAAATGATTTTTTTTTTTATTGTACTACAAGTTTTACTAAAATCATAAATGAGAGGAACCATGGCAGCTTTAATTTAAATATAATACTTGGTATAATGCAACATTATTATTACCACTGGGGTTAAGAGGTTGAGTCTCTGGGTTACTGATCAGAATGTCAGGGGTTCAAGCCCCAGTATCGCCAAGCTGCCACTCTTGGGGCCCTTGAGCAAGGCCCTTAACCCTCTGTACTCCAGAGACACTGTATCACGGTTGACCCTGACCCCGGCTTCCTAACATCACTGGGATATGCAAAGCAAGAATTTTACTCTGCTGTAGTGTACAAGTATGAAGCACCTTTATATAAAGTTTGGGCTCCTTTGTTCTAGAGTCACTGAACCAACACATTGTAGGCTACACTGTTCTGTTTACTAAAATACTTCCTACAAATTATTCACAATATGATTTATACCCTTATTTGAATTTGGGAAGTGGTAAATCAGTGGTTAAGGCTCTGGTTTGCAGGTTGGGGTTCAATCCCCGTATTGCCAAGCTGCCACTCT
The DNA here is from genome assembly GCF_014805685.1 of Silurus meridionalis. Lineage (NCBI taxonomy): Eukaryota > Metazoa > Chordata > Actinopteri > Siluriformes > Siluridae > Silurus > Silurus meridionalis. The sequence goes on along the minus strand of NC_060889.1, from coordinate 25,899,594 downwards.
TTGGCCATTGAGCAAGGCCCTTAATTCTGTATACTCCAAGGGCACTGGCTGACCCTGTGCTCTGACATCAGCTTCATAACTTCGCTGGGATTTGCGAGGAATTAATTTCACTAAGCGATTTAACAAGTAATAAGCGCAGTTCTTTCGTCTTTCTTTTCTTTTTTTTAAAAGCAAAACTCAATTTGAAACTAAAGATACAGAATCCTTTTCATTCATTTTTACCCCAGAATTCCGATTCAACAAAAACCATTAACCAAATGTCCTCACTATATGCTCACTGTATCACAACTCGCCTAGTCATTTTACAGCACATCAGCACATTCTCCAGAAAGATATTTTGCATTTATTCGTTGTATTTATCGCATCGGTTTGCAATGTCGCTTTACTTTCTATTCTCAAACGCACCGTTCTCTCTCCTCACTGCTGCGCCTCTGCCTCGGGTTTCATATTCATAACTCCACGTGTGTCCATCGATGGCGTGAGACAGTATGGCAGGTTGTGCGTTAGTCTTTATCTTCACTACTGTTAATGGCTAATCACTTCCCCAGCAGGATGAACCATCACGACATCCAACCGAGCAGGAATTTATGTGCTGTATATAAAAAAAAAAAAAAAAAAACAAAACACGGCCCCTAAAAACCTACCGAATACGTGCAAAAAAACCGACAAAAACTTTTTTAATGAGAGCGCCGTGGTGACAAATGACTGTTCTGCCGTCGTAATGCAAAAGTTCTGATCGTGTCATTAAAAGGAATTTTCTGCCTGAACTCCCCGGTTCTCACCAACAGGGATGGTAATCAAAACAAAACTATGAACTCCCCGTACTCCCATCTCCCATTTGGCTGTGGGGGATTTATTAAGAAGCCCCCTCCTGTCCGGATTGAAAATGCTCCTGCGTGCGCCCATCTCCATCGCGCCACGGAAATTCATTTAGCTCACGTGAACGTGCGCAAGCTGTGCGTCTGGGTTTGTTTTGTTTTTTCTTCCAGGTTGGGATATTTGGACATCAAGCCGGTCTCAATTTGTGTCATAACTTTGCTTGTGACTGGTTTCCTGCTTTTCTATAGAAATGATGACCAATTACAAAATATCACACACTGTGTAGAGAAGAGCTTCTCAAACTTTTTGCCCACAGGGACCCCTTTTATCTGTAAAATAAATCTCCCCGACCCCCTTCTGAATGTCTCCATGTAGGCAAATATTAGGCTCGTTAGTCAAATGTGTACAGTAATATTTTAGTGATTTGTTGCCGTCGTGGAGTGTTTTATTCTGGAGCTTTCCATTGACAGAGCACAGTAGGCCCTGTTTTAGCGTTCCTACTTTTCTTTTACTGAGATTTAGATTCAACCCGAGTCATGGGACCAGATAAACAGGCTTTTGTCACGTGTAAACCTTTCGCTAGAGCCTTAATGAACCATGATGTCACTAATTGGGGAGAGATTTAGAACAAAATACAAAAATATTGTCTCAGTATTGCATGCAGCTAGTCTCTAGTTCAACGAGAAACATTCAGGTGAATTATTTACATAAATGCCTATAATAAATATTGAACATTTGCCTCGTTATATAAATGCATACAATGATTTTTGACCATTAATTAAATCCATAGAGCCACTTCATGAATATTAATCGAATTCAAATCATATATGAAAAAGCCTTGACCTATGACGGGTTCTGATTGTCACAGTAAAAAGGTAAAAACACACTTTGCCCCCACCTGATTATGCTTCACAGCCCCCCTGAGGTTCCCTGAGACCCGGCGGTGCATTTAGCATGTTGTTGTGAAATAGCGTAAGAAGGATTTACCAACTTTTGCCGTGTGAAAAAGTTGGCGTCACTTAACCGAGACTTCTTTGAATAGCGGTAGTCTGCCTGGCACTAACATGGCAGAAAAAAAAACTGTAATGATCCGACCAGTCAGAATTTTGATTGCTCTCCTCAGCAAGCTTTGACTTAAGATCCCGTCGAGCTTTTCGGAGGAAAAAGCGAGTTTGACGCAGCTTGCCTGCCGCTGCCCTGTCGTTTTTTTTTTTTTTCCCTGCGCAGCCCACCTACTCCAGCGCCACTAGCCTCTGACTTAATTATGTCAAATGGAGGACTTTTTAAAAGGCTCTGTTCAAGACGGGCCTCCTGCTCGACCGGTGGCCCCCAGCAGGGCCCTTGTCACAAATCCCACTCGCCGCGCTCGGGAAATGAAAGGGTAGATGGGGTACGAGGCATAATGGAGGCCGGCTTTCCAACGGCAGGAGAGGAGTGGCGAGGAGTGCAGGCCTCCTCCCGGAGACCCTCATTTTCCATGGAGCAGGTGGGAGTCTTTTGTTCTCATCCTGCTGCTAAAATCCATTTAGCTCGCCGCACCTGACATACAGACAAGGAGCGCTTCCAGTTTTAGCTGGTGAAGCAAGGAGCCTCTAATGAAACAGTTTTACAGCGAGCAACCTCGACCGGGCGCCCCGTACACTCGTCAAAGAGCGCTCGATTGCCGTGTAATGAATTTGTCTAAATAGCCGACAAGCAGGGGGGTTCATTTGTGGACCGCCGTAGCTTCTCGAGGCAGTTGCCGAGAATCATTAAGATGCACAGACATGGCTCGGTTAATGGAAAGACAGGAGGCAAAAGTGCTGCAGGTGACGAGGCTCCAAACAGACAGGATGCGCAGTGTTACCTCAGACAACCTATGTGTTTTTTTTCCCTTTCCTTCTTTCTTAAAGCATACACAGCTCCTTGTAGTTCTTTGCAGCATCGAGGTGAATCATGATTAGAATGTTAGTGCTTTTTTGTGAGACAAACCCAATGAGTTATTCATGTATCGGACAGCAGGCCACGCCGTGTGGCCAGATCTTTGTTTGGGGGGATTTTTTATTATTCATCGTGTTATTACTCAACTCAATAAGTGATTTATGTGGGTGGCTGCGGGCCTCTCTGCAAAAGCTGCCTGCATATGAACGAGCCGGACGAACTAAACAGAGAAAGTCGCATTAACGAAAAGAAAGAAAGAAAGCTCAGACTGCATATCAATGCAACAAAAAAGCCCACAACAACATGCTGAAGCTGTGCTTAAGAGATTCCAGAAGATTAGGTTGAGATTGTTTAGCCAAGGATTTCTGGGCTTGCGTGTTTGGTGACTAATTTATTCTGTGTTTTTCTTTCTCTCCCTCTCTTTCCTCCATGGCAGTAGAAGACAATGTGACGGAGGAACAGCACACTCCTGGGCAGGCTGCCATTCAAAGCGGTAATATTTCATTTTGCTTTTAATTTGTCATGCCTTCATATATATGTTTTTTGGTTGTTCTTTTTGTCTCTTTCAAACTGTTGCTATGAGTTTGTTCATTAGCTTTAAAAAACTATTGACCAGGAGTAAAACACTTGGGCATGCATTGTTCCTGGGTAAATAATCAAAGACCGCAGCAATTCGCCGATTTGCTAGCAAAACCAATCCAAGCCATACACCTGTTTGCATAATCTCTCTTTTTGCTAACTCGCATGCTCCGTCGCCTGTAGAAGATGATGGTGGGTAGTGGTGCATGTCAGCCTATGCGACTCTCTCCACTCGCCCCGATGCTGCAGTGTCAGCATTTTAGCAGATGAATGCTTTCTGTCACCTCATGTGACATTCACCGTTGGCCTCCAGGCAGTGAGCTTTAATCCAGGTCACATGTTCAGCCTGTGCCCGCCTATGAACGAGGCCTGCTCCTGACGTGTGCCGAGGCCGGCTCTTCTTTCATTTGTCTCGTGTAAAGGTTAGGTCTCATGTGTGGTTATTTTAAACCTGATATGGATGACTTCGCCCAGCAGGCACCAGGGACCACCGGCCCTTTCTCAAAGCCTGGCATAGGCATCGAGCAAAAAAATAAAAATAAAAACCTTTGTTTTTCCACTGGCTGAAAAACGGCCACTTCAGGTCTTTGACACAGAAACACACAGAGGCGGAGTGGAAAAATGGAGTAAAAGGTTTTTAGTTTTTTTTGCGATTTGAATATTTGCAAAACACAACTTGAAACCGAGAAGACATTCAAATCAGCATCTCACCACTTCTCAAATCTCATTCGAAATTATGCTGATTTCAATTATATTTCATTCGACTTGTATAGGGCTTTTAACAATGTCACAAAAACATTATAAAAAAAATATATTATAAAGTCAAACATTTGCCCCAATTAGTTTTAGCCCCTTCATTTTCCATTTACAGCATTTATCCAGAGTGACTTTCATTTGTCTCCTTCATACAACTGAGCATCTATGAGGTTAAGGGCCTTGCTCAGGGGCCCAGGAGTGGAAGCTTGGTGTGGCTGGGATTTGAATTCATTACCTTTATATCCAAAGTCCAATGCCTTAACCACTAAGCTTCTACCTCCCCTAATGAGCAAGCCAAGAGTGATGGTAGCAGGGACAAGATGGTATGAGGACAAACCTTACCAGACATTCAAAAGGACACTGAATGTCCATTAATTATAGTTCCATCTAGAAGTTGTCCGTTTTTTTACTAATGAAGACTTGATTGTAAAACTGTTCATAGGCATTGTAGCATCTTATTGCTGCTTGCATTGTAAGGATCAGATGCTAGCAATAAACTTAGGAGAATTAGACTAGCTAGCATGCATTAAGCAACACCAAACTAGCAACATTTTCTGTGTTGTTAGCAAACCTACGAAGAAAATATATTCCAAACAATATGAGAGCTAAACTACTCAAAAACAAGTTCCCAACATGTACAGGTCTTTAATTTGCTGTATATGAGCAGTTAGCTTGCTAGTCATGCTAGTCGTTCTTCCTGGATGTTAGTAAATCGCAATGATTTTGCTGTTTAGAGGAATAAACACCAGTAGGTTTTTGCTTGTCAGAAATCACCATGCGGCTTAATTATAACACAGTAATTGCTAATCGGTTGGATACCAAGCCTCGAGTCGCATCGTATCACATCGCAGTGCCAGTTTACACATGTTCTAATAAAGGCGTATTGTCCAGAGAGAACAGGAATCCGAGCTTTGGTGAGCTGGTTTGTTTTATTGGAGGGATTTTAGGAATTTTTGTTTCTGAATTTAAATTTCCAGTATGCTTTCAGGAACTGCTTCTACAATATTAAAACGTGGCCTTGTTTAACTCCACCCCCGAACACTTTCCTGTCCTTTTTTAATATTTAGAATAACAAAATCAGTAATAACCCCATATGGCACCAATCTTGAGAAGAAAGCTTTGTTACTGGTGTAGAAGCCATTAAGAAAAGAAAAAAAAAGAAGAAGAAAAAGCACAGTTTCAATTTTCTAATGAAAAAAAAGTTTGGTACTTCTGTGGGGTGAAAGAAAGGTTCCTTTAGACACATAGCTCAGTCTCCTGGTGGTAAGGAGAAGTTCATAAATTGGCCTCCAGGTACCTCCGTGGCCTTTGTGCACATTTGAGAGAAAAAAAGCAGCAGAAAAAGGAAAAAGAGCCGAAAAGCCTCACGTCGATGCTTGACACGTGCCCAGAAGAAAAGCAAAATTAGTCACAAAAGAAACCGTTCTGGAAACACGTTCCACGCTTGCTAGCATGAGACTCAGGAACAATGTAGCATCAGGGATTTAATGAGACTTTCTCTTTTTTTTCCATCTGTTTTTTTTTTTTTTTTTCCGAAGTCAGGCATGTTTAAGATCCAGAGCTTGGCTGGAGTGCTGTGCTGTCTGGCTGTAATTATAACCACATGTGTCTTCTCCATCCCTACCCACCACCACCACCACCACTCCTCCCTTTTTCTTTTCTTTTTCTTTTCTTTTTGTGCTCCCTCATTCTCTTTCTACCCTGACTCCAACCAGCTTTGAGATATTCTGTAAAATAGGATGTCAGATTCGGCTAAACCAGAGCGGACCGACTTGTATCCGTGTTAGCTAGCAAGGTCTAAGAGTGAGAGATGGAGAAGGCAAGAGGTCAGTGCGCTGCTGCCGGAGGAAAGAATGAGCGAGGGTGGGAATATAAGGGGTGCTCACTCCTCCGGGCTCTGCTGAAATCAGCCTCTCTATTATTCATTTCCTTTGTTGTGCGACTGCGCCACGGCTCTTCGTCCCGTAGTATATCTCCTTCCTGCAAGAGCTAGGACGCGAACCGTAGAAAGCGGGGGTCCCGCTCTCATCTCGATCGCTTTGATAGTTTCTTCTCTCGAGCCCCGCACATTATAGAAAGAAAAGCTTTAACGTTATCCATATGTAGTATGACACAGAGCAATCTGTTTTAAATACAGAAGAGGCTTTTTTTTTTCTCTCTTTGGGGTTAAGGTCATCTTTTCCAAGCCTTTGTTTTTTTTTTTTCTTTTTTTTAAAGGATTACTTGATACATTTGATGCTTTATGAACGGTGAAACCGCATACCGTAACACACCTGGCGCTCACTCAAGACGGAAATCGCCATTGAACCCGCTATTTATTTTCAATCCTTCGCATGAAATAGCTCAATCATCTGGAGCCAGACATCCTACAGGGCCTTGCGTGACCCTAACACGATTTGTTTAGCCGATAATTATACACCGAATGAAATAAATCGCGTGTGCTGAATCTGATTCAAAACTTAATAAGAATAACCTAAATAAGACGCCATTCAGTGGTGGATGAAGTACACAAAGCATGTATTTGAGTTAAAGTAGAAAAGTATTTGCCTACAAATGTACTTAAGTATCCAAAGTACTATTATTTATTACAGCTATAATGTTTCATTTTTATCACAACACTTTTTGCCTAATCAACTCGTGTGTAAAGACTCTGTTACTCTCAGCACAACAATCTATTAATAAAACGATATCAATGAGTCAAACACTGATTTCTATTACAATGATCATAAGCCCAAAACCTTTTTTTTTTGACTACTTCAAACAAATTGTGCAAATAAGGTCACGTGTGTTGTTGCGAGTTCGAGTCTGACGTTTCGTCCATCATTTATTCCTCTCTAAATGTTCTGTTGAACTGATGCTGAACTGTATGTTGGTGATCAGTAGATACACAAAGCGCCAATCAAAACAAGTTTGAAACAGAGCGAGCGCTCGACACTGATTGGCGGATCGCTACGTGTTTGACCAGTTAAGTTTTTATCCACATAAATAAAAAGGAACGACTGATTTTGCATTGATATTTGTCATTGAAATGTAGTAAAGTCACACTGTCCCAAATTGAAAATATTTTAGTAAAGTACAGATGTGCAAAAAAGCTACTTAAGTACAGTAACAAATGACATTTACTTCCTAACTGTCCAACACTGACACCATTTATCCAGAGCGATGTACAGAAGTGTTGATAAATACATCAACTTTGTACAATAGGTTGGATATACAGTCAATCGGAGTTTTGGAACCAGGAGCTCCTGGGCGATTTGCTCAACATTTGAGATTAAACACCTACTCTACCCTGCCAGAGCTTTTAAATGTCCAATGATGGAAAAAGAGCAGTTCTAAAATATTAGTTTGAGTATTGGTTAAGAGGTTGTTTAGTCCAATGATCTCCAACTGGAGCTGGTACATCTCTAGATGTCTCGGGAATCCTCACTCTTCCCTTTGAAGGTCTGACATCTTCGTGAGGTGGCACACAACTGGAGCTGGCACAATCTCTTCGGGATAGGTAGAGAAAGAGAAGCAGTGAGGAGGAATAGCGTAGCGTTTGTTCATATTATTGACGAGCGCAAGATGATAATGTGAATTGGATCAGATGTACTGGAGCACAAGCACCATAAATACTATGATTGTACAAATTACCACTATAAAAGGGTTAGTCTTAGTCGAAATTCATTTACATCAAGGACAAATTATATTTTTATTAACCAGCTCACTGCTCAAGTGTAATGTTTGTGCCGTTCGCCAGGAAATCTAACTGACGAACCTCAATGTGCAATATATCAAATGTAAGGAAGTGGTTAAGGCATCGGACTTCAGATCGGAAGGCCACGAGTTCAAATCCCAGCTGTCACTGCAGGGCCTTGAGCAAGGCCTTTAAACCTCGACTGATTATGTGCGAGTCGCTGTGGATAACTAGCAAATTCTGTAAATGTCAATGTAATATAAAAAAAATATAAGCGCCACTTAGCTAAATTACACTAATAAAGACGAAGGTAAATGAACAAGTGTGATCAAGTGTGATCATGTAGCACATTGGGATGTTGTACAAACTTGTCAGTTGTCTGTTATTTGGATCATATGTAAGAGACTAGCATGGTCTGACTAGCATTTTTATTTTCTCTCAGTGCAGACACCATGAGGTGGCTCTGTCTTGTACACGTGCTTTATAAATCGGCTTTGAGTTGGACTTCTCATCGTTTTTCGCTCTGTTAGTTACCGATTCGAGGTTTGCCATTACTTTTTAACACCGTTCTGTGAAAGTAGTTTATAACTCTACATGCACACCAGGGATGAATACAAATTTCTTGTAATCCGTTCGCTCTTCTCCAGCGCGACTTACGCCTAAGATGTTAAGGGTTAAGGGCCTTGCTCAAGGGCCCAACAGTGGTACCTTGGTGATGCTGGGATTTGACCTTTTGAGCTACCACCTGCATATTCACCTGATATAAAGCAGCGGTTTGTAATCTCAGCGCTCTCACCTGGCCAAACTCTTAAAACTTTATGTAGAATTTCCATAAAGCAATCCAAACTCGGCTGTGGGAGGGGCTTGTTTCTGGGCTGAGTTTATTTCTGGGACAGAAAAATCACAATTGTAAACGGAAACCCTTAAATCTTTTGAATGTTTTTATGTGAAACCTTTGAAACGATTAATACTGGTTTCGAAACACATTTTTAGAAATGATGCAACTTATTTTATTCGTGAACTAACATCAACAGGAGCAGTAAGATTTATTTATTGTTTATTTCTGTTTTTTTCAGCGATCATTTCAACATAACAGTTGTTCGATACTAAAAATGGTTACACAGTCCATACATTTTTTTGCAAGGTATTTAAAAAAAAAAAATCAATTTTCTCCATCTCCTATATAAAAATTAATTTTACACACCTATACGGGTCCATATATGCAGAGATTTTATTATACTAGATGTAACTACTGACATTCAGCACTCGGAAAAAAAGCTCACTGCTTCCGTCTCGGTCCCTGTAGCGCTACACGGTGACCCACATGGGTGACTGAACGCTTAGAAGTTTTTACGACTTTTTTCTCGTTCTACCTATTTATTTTTTTATTATTATTCTTTCTTGTTTCTCTCATAATGAGAAGTGGGTGTTGGTGTGAAGGTTATTCAATCTTAATGTCCTCTGGTGTGTGTCAGCTCTCACTGACTGCAATAAAAGGAAGGCGCACACCTTTGATCAGGAGACGCCAACACGTGTCGAGTGGAGCCGCACGCCGGTTAAAATAAATTCTTAATTCGAGCACAGGCAGGGGGTTGAGGGGGTTGGGGGGGTTGCGGTGGAGTCAGGGCAAAGCTGCTAGGGTGAGTTCACTACTTGTGAGATGTTTGGGAAAAATCGAGTGAGGAAAAAGTGAAAAAAGTTTCGTCTTGTATCTTTGGCGTCATTCATTTAATCGAAATATAGACATTTCATCCACCTAAGATTGGACACTTATTATTTACTTCTGGGTGATTTGTCTTTTAAAGTTATACTAAGGCATACAGGGTAAAACCTGAAGATCCAAGAAGATACTGAGCAACCCAAAAACTTTGAGGATGGATTAGGACTGTGTGTCAGTAGTCTACTACATTGGGTCAGAACCATAGTTTGCATGAACAGTTCTGCATTTAAGCGTCCATCACTGATTATATCAATAGTGGAACTGTAATGACATTTGTTGAAGCCCTTTTGAGTCTGGTTCCTCTCAAGGTTTCTTCCTCATACCATCACAGGGAGTTTTTTCCTTATCGCAGTCGCCACTGGCTCACTCATCAGGGACAAACTTATAATGGCAAGGTATACGTATACATCCTTTTTAGAACTTTTTCAACTTTTATTCCCCGCTTTGAGACGATGTGCATTGTTAAAAGCGCTATACAAATCGAAAATAAATTGATTTGAATTAAAAAAAATAATACAAGAAAGAAATGTCATTAATAAATAATGAAAGAAACTAAAACTAAAATTAAATAAATACATGTTAACATTGTAGATATAATAAATATTTGGAAAATACAATTTAAACAGATACATTTTTTGGTTTTATGATTTAAATTATATTTTGATTATTTTTGCTCATCAGACATTTTTTTTCGTAGAATGCAGCATACGGATTAAATAGGAATATGACTTTGTAAGAGTGTGTGTGTAGTGTGTGTAGTGTGAATAGTGTGTGCAGTTGGTGGGCTGGGCTGCGGCTCGTGATCTTGTCTGTATTCATACTGAACGTTCGAATCTAGCTCTGGTGGTTATTGATCAGCTGCAGCACTAGCTAGATGGAGTAGTGCACACCAGATACAATGGTGGATTCCCCGGAGCTTTCTCAGGAACTGCAGCTCAAGGGCTGTTAATGCTGGACTCCAGCTCATGGCGCAAGCCGGGTCAAATTTCTGGAACTAATGGCTGCTGCTAGATATACTGGAGTGGCATAATACAGTAGAGACCAGAAGTCTGAGAGCACTGCCAAGAGCTTGTTTTTTTATTTTACACATATCTGTATTGAAATGTATATATATATATATATATATATATATATATATATATATAAAACAAATAAATAAATTCAAATTTGTGTCATATTATATATATTAATATATTTAATTATTTATTTGTCTACCTACTTGTGTGTGATTATTTACACTGTTAAATTATACTGAATATTGTGTATATTTGGAGATATCAGACATGCAGGGCAATGGTGGAATGTTTTTCTCCCAGCTATATTTCCTGTAACAGCCATTATTTTCAACACACGCTATAACATACAAATTATATTCATTTCAACCTCTAACATAGCAGTTACATTCTATATACCCTATAGCAAAGCATTTATATTTAGTGCAACCTATAACATACAAATTATATTCAATATACCCTTTAAACCCCATAGCAATTCTATTTAATATACCTGATACCATAGCAATTCTATTCAGTATACCTTAAAGCATACCAATTACGTTTAGTATACCCAATAACATAGTATTTATTTTCCTATAGCAATGATTTCAATTAAAATGAGTCACACAGAGTTTTGCAAGCCCGCTGTTCACTTATTTTAATTTCATTTTTATCATGCGATTGTTCTGTCTTTAATCTTTCGGTCCGCCTACCCGCAACATAATGTCTACTAGTCCAGCTAGTAAGTCAAAACCCCTTTCCAGACTTATATCCTTCTTCGTGTGAGCATGATCCTTATTCACTTTAGTTCGTGTATCTCTCCCTCGTTGCGTCTCTCTGGTGGTTTTGACAGATTGGCGGTACAGTCCAGGCCAAAGCCAGCCCCCTCCTCTTCAACATTCAGTCCCAGCGGGAGGCTCCGTAGAGGGAAATCAGCGAGCAAGCTCAGTCGGGGGTCTGGGGCCCCCACAGCAGGAGCTCGCCGTAGCTGAGAAGAGAACATCAATTAAACCACTATAAATATTTAAGTGCAGAAACGATTCAATAATATTAGGTCAGGGAGGTGTCAGAGCCTGACCCCCAGATGAAAGTCCTGGAGTGATAAATGTCACCAGAATGTCTCTGCAGCGAGCAGTCTTGCCAGACATTGATGAATGACCGAACGCATGCACATGATATTGCAGTGCTTACCTTAAATGGCATCATTCAGTGTCTTCGGGAGGACAGAATAAAATCCGGAAAAACAATGATCGAGTCCCCTGGTAAACAGGTGAACATCTGCTCGTAGAATCTGCGAGGGTAGGACCAGTATTTAAAAACGATCCTGAGTTGATTTGTAAGCGCCTTTTTTATATTGATACCTCAATTTACTCTCACAATCGTAAGGCTTATTATCCTTTTATGCGAATGATGTTGACATACATGGACAAAAAAAACAATTACGCCCAGTATGTTTTCCCTAAGCTTAGTAAACTGCTCTTTGTATTTCATTATTTGTTTTACTCTCTGCTGATAGAGAGAAGCATGACTCCTGGCTGTCAGTTAGCTTAAGCAGAGTGCCATTGATCCCCTGTCCACTCTTTGGGGGATTCAGGTAGAAGAATGTCTAGATCTAATGGATTAATGGGTCTAAACCTGGGCGGAGAGCAACCCGGTATTGACTTTGAGCTCTAATCCCTTGGATCTCCATGACCTTGCTGCTTGCTGAGCACCCGCAACATTCGTCCTGACAGCGCAAAAGCCAGCTTGTTCGAGGAAGCAAAACCCATGAGGGTAGTGAATGGATCTCAGCGGGTCTTGCTAGACTGCAAAAGGAGCCAAAAAGAACTTTGAGGGCAGTGATTGGGTCTTTGTCTTTGATTAAGGTTATTTTCACACTTCACGCTGCCATGAGATTTTTGGTATGTTCGGCAGAAAGCTGTGTATGTGTAAAACTGATCCCTCACCTTCTTGAAAATGGTGGCCTGGGGCTTGCTGCAACCTTACTATGGTTTTGGTATGCATTAGGCATGGATATTTTCTGCTTCTTGTGCTGTATGCATTGTAATGTGATTGGTTTAACTTGCCATATTACTTCATATTTGAATTAGACTTTCGTATATTTGAATTTTTTGGTATCAGAAGAAAATCGAATTGGCAAAGCTTAGCACTAGCACTTTTTACGAACCTGCTTTCACGTAAGGCTACTTCATGTTAATTGCAATACAAAGATTCAGAAGTTGTATAACAATACATACACAAAAAACTTATTTAGTTTATTTATATTTATTTTATTTGCTTTTTTTTTTCTTTCATGCTACAAAAAAAGACATTTTATACAATTGTCTGCCTTCGACTTTGCGATTGGTTTGTGAAAGAACCACATATGGCTGGGAAAGTCAGGTGTCCCAATACTTTTTCTCTATATAGTGTTTAAGGACTAGCAGTTATATCAAGCCAAACCAGCTAAAATAAACATGAACAAATCCTACTGAACCAAGTTGCACTTTCAGCAAGCCACCACTCTCCCGTTACATGCCTGACAGTCTAGAAAAAGACACTGAGTACTGTGGTCAATCCCTTTGAGATTTGCTGGTGTTCGGGTGACCATGCTTGGCATGACTGGCCCCTGTCCCAAGCCTCCTCCACTGCTGTTGGCCAGGCATCTGCTTGGAGTGGGTTGGGATTTCATCTTCTCCCACCACCTCCTGCTTGCTTCGGCTAGAAGCCCCACAGGGATAGGTACATTGATATTTTTAGAGGGTATGTTCCATAGGCCTCCGTCGCCATGAGAGAACGACAATGGAGGGTGTTAGGTTACATCAGTACTTGGCGTTCAGGCTCAGGGAGTTAGGAGAGGAAAGAATCCTGGGTGGCCTTGATGAGTTCTAAACCGGTGCTCCTTAAGGAATTTCACACCCATGTGATACACCCCCTCTTTCTAAAATACAGCATAAATGGAAGGTTTTGTGCATCTTTGTAAGATCCTAATGTGGGTGTAGAATGTTCTGTGCCATGGGATGCTTTCTTGAATGCGTCCACGAAGTAGATGTGATGTTGGACTTATTATTGTGCAAGAAGCAATCTGGACTGTGGACTATGAACTTACAAAATAAAAATCGTCCTGAATGATCAGGACACTCGAAATTCTAAAGAAAGGCAGTACCTGGAACGTTATGTCTTTAGTGTGGCCTGATATTAAAAAACGGAAATTATATAGGGAAAGTGTCTTTTACGTATTCCAAGATGGCAGCCTTTGCACCCAGACCCCCCCAAGTATTCTTAAAATGTAAGAAAAATAGCAAAATCTATAACCTGTTCAAATATTTAGCCATTACTTTGCTTGAAGATGAAGCATCTTCACTTAAATGTATTCCCAACTCACTTTGGGATCCTTGAACCTTGACCAGGATAAAGTAGTTACTAAAGATGAACAAAACATGCATTGGGCAAACCAGAACCTCCAGAACTCCCAGAATCCAACAGGTTCACCACAGTGGTGTAGCTAATCACATCTGAACCCTTTCTTGTTTTGCATTGTATGGATTTGTTTTCAACTAAAGATCAGGGATTCACAAGCAAGACACCAAACAAAATAAGCCCATATCTGAAAACATTCCAACTCCAAGCTTGTTGTTGATGGTTCTACTGGGAACCTCTTTTAAAAAAGGACACCCTTTAATTCAAGATGGATTCTTCAGATGTATTTAACTAAACAGATCATTGTTTGGATGGATAAAAATATTTCTAATAAAGTTCTAGTTCCTTCTTGAAAGGAAAAGTCTTTCTCATGGTTCAAGTTCATCAGACAGACCTTGAAAGTAGACGATGGACTCAAATCCAACACATTTTTTGACATATATCTTGGACAAATTATGATTCCTGAAGGCAATTTGAAATCTTCACTGGAGATCTTCAAATATCAATCCAGAGATTGATATTTATTGATGAATTTATTAATGGAGAAAATCCTTCACTAAGAGCAACAATGCATTAATCTGATTCATTACACGGTGTGGTGCAAAAGTCAAGATTAAAACGAATTAGAATGTGTTTTAAATGAACACGGACATTTAGGAATCGTTTGTTGGTGGCGATCGCCATTGATTATTCATCACGCTGACATTATGAGGAAGGTGTTTGACAGATGAGGTTTTGGATGCACATATAGCGCCTTCCATTTGTTTCATGACTGTCAGCTCCATTTCGAGACAAGGTTGATGTAAGAATTGGCCTAGAAGGCTTGTTCCATTTTATGAATTAGTTGGCCACTGCAGAGCTGCAAGATTGATAGCCAGCGCCATTGCAGACCTGGTTCACGTTTGAAAGACAACACTGCAGATACAAGAATATTGATGTGTGCGACCCGTGGTTGCCTGCAAGCAAAGGCTGAATTATTCAGGGAAGTGTGTCACATTGAGCGTAACACACACCAATCTCAGGGTTGCATGCTTTGTCTCGCTTTGTCTTCTGATCTGTTGAATTGGCAGACGCTATGTTCAATGCAGGGGGTTTTGAGTTCATCTCAAATAGTGTTTTTTTTTTTTTTACTGTGTTTGGAAGCACATTGTGGAAGATGGACAGTATGTGATGTAACGTACAGGAAAGTAAAGATCAAATCCATTCATCTGCATCCATAACTGGTCTTGTAAGGACCATTACTTCTCCATATATCTTGTTCTAGCTGTTCTAGATTTCTCAGAATGTTCTAGGGAGGCCTTTTTTTAAAATGAGACTCTATTGTAAGGTTCCACAGTGAACACTAGGGAACTTATATAATCTATTTTCAAAAAGTAAAAATTTTTGACTAATTAGAATAAAATTGTTGGAAAAATGTGATAATTGGAGAAAAGGAGATCAATCACCTCTGGGCTTTTTTTTTTTTAGCTCTTAGCTAAAAGCTATTGAGACATTTTGACATGATTAATACAATAACAATTCAAAACCATTTAATATATTCATTACCCCAATTTGATCTCATTTTGCACCTCCATGTCTCGAAGCTAATAGCGTAAGTCTTGCAGCACTATCCCGGTGGATGCAGCACCCAGCAGTGACCGTGGCACGCTGTTTTTTTTTATTTTCCGTTGTTTTCCACCACAGATCGCGAGGGCGCCCCCGACACAGTGTGTGAGGATGCTGAGGACGGGCGTCTGACGAGGAGGAGGTGCTCTCCCGGGGAAGGGGACGAGGGGGAGGAGGAGGACGAGGAGCACAGCTGCCGTTCCTGCCACCAGGTTTTCGACTCAGCTAGCGATCTTAGCCAACACAAGATTAATCAATGCCAGCTGACAGGTAAACAATGCTCACTCCATTCCTCTCAGCTTATAGCCTAGCTTAACACATAGCACCTCCGAAACCTGCCTCTTGGGCCTTATATGTCCTCTGTCCTTTGTCTTTTGGATTTCTATTTAAACATACTCCCTGAGTTACCATAATGGTTCTGAGAGGCTGTCCTCCAATTATCACGGCCCGTCGTAATTAGGATGAGATGACAAACTTTTGATCAGAAACACTCGAAACACAGAGTTAATGACTTCCTCCTGCCGTAATCCAGAGCTTGACGAATTTCCATCGAGTGTCTGAGGGTCACTGGAAGACGAGTGTCATTTCTTGTCTGATGTATTAACACGGCTAAAAATACACTTGACAGCGGGAGAGCTAATGATATCAGCTGAAGGCTTTCGGTGGACTGGACGTCCTCTTTATGCTTTACCAGCTTTCAATCTTCGTAACTCGTCGAGGTTACTGGAGTTCACTGCGCTACACATTAGTCCTTTATTACATTTTTAATGGTAAGATCACCAAAAGATAAGAAGTCCAGGTGTTTGTGAAGAAAGCATTGACTTTAATGAAGGCTTGACAATGAGTAGTAATCTAGAATTCAATAATGATCAATAATTGTTGTGCTAGTTTAGGAGGAAGGAGGTAGGGGTTAAGGCATTGGATTTTGAATCCAAAGCCACACCAAGCTACCACTCCTGGGCCCCTGGTAAGTCGCTCTGGATAAGGGTGTCTGCCAAATGCCATAAATGTATTTCTTGCTCAGGCCTGAAATCTGTCACCTGAGGCTTCTTTTACTGTTTTAAGGCGTTGCAGCTTTCGCACTATTTTAGCTTTGAGTCACACCAGTTATGATCTAGTACTAAACCAGAATGCATATGGATTATAGGGTAAGCCGTAGCTCAGAGGTTAAGATGTTGAACTTCTGATCAGAAGGTCGCGAGTTCAAATTTCACCACTACTAAGCCACCATGGCTGGGCCCTTGATCAAGGCCCATAACCCTCGACTGCTCAATTGTATGAATTAGGTAACTGTAAGGCTGATACATTTCTGTAAATGGAAATGGTTATGCAATAAGTAAGAAATAAACACCTGTAAACATGCTGTTGTGGGAAAACGACCGACAACAAGGTTGTGCAATTCATCCTGATTCATCAAAGCAGAATTAGTGTTCTTCTGTCAGTTTCCAAAAATGCATCTAAAACATAAAAAAATGTGAAAACACGCACCATATGCCATTTTGACTCCATCGTTGTTAAATTAAAGTTTCCTCTCGGAATCTTCAACTCTTCAGTGTTTTTCCGATTGTTTAGTTTTTTTTCTAAACAAGAAAACTTTATTAAATCTGTTTATTATTAGTCTCTTATTATGTTTGAATTCGCCTCACAGTTTACTTCCTCACGATGTGCCGTCGCCATAGAAACAACGTACGATTTGCCAGGGATGCTGTTTTTTCAGGAAATTGCCCAACTCCATGTGACCAGTCAACAGTGCTGTGGTTTTGCGCTTATGGCAAAAGAATGTTTATTTTAAATGTATAGAAAAACGAGTGCCGAAACGAAATTGTTAAATAAATATTTTCAGTAGGAAGCGGTGCAGGTTGCGAGCGCGGGTTTGGTCTGGCGAGCCGAGCCCCTCCTCTTTTCCCCCCGTAGACCATATTTATATTAGTGACAATAAGCCTTTGTGTGTCTTTTCATCTAAAATGTATAAGAGGTCTGTATGAGAGACAGTGATGTAGAGAAAGAGAAAGAAAGACAGAGGTTTGCATATGTGCAATGTGCAAATGATCAAAATTCTCTTGTATCTAACCACAAATTATAGGGCATGAATGACTTGGATCGGTCTCGTGTGTCTAGACAACCAGAAAGATATCCCATCTGAGTATTACGAACATTTTCCATTCACTGGGAGCTCCTTGATTTGTGGGGAAATAGATTTCAGGAACACTTTGCACATGTGCTAGTGTGTATGCGTACACCCTGAATGAGAAATGCCTGTGATAAGTCATATTGTTTTATTCATTTGTGAAATACAAGCATTCAACCTAGAGCCACTTGCAGGTTATAAAACAATAATACAGTCTGGATTCAAATGGGTACAGGACAAAAAATCCCATGTGAATAAACTGAATGCGAATTTGTGCAATTTAAAAATGCGCTTTATTTTGCAAGGAGATCGACGTTTTTTTTTTTTTCATCGACATGTTCTATTTTCTTTATAGTTAATGGTTTCCTTTACTACCCACAATGCCTTGGCGGTAACGGTGGCGGAAGATTGAGTTATTCGATTTTCGCTTCACCTAAAATAAAGCAAGCGATGCAAACGGGCGTTAGTCGTGTTTACACCAAAGCTAGCCAAGATACAAATCGTAACTCAGAGCTGCATAGCATTCTGGGTATTGGAGTCCAGCAGTCGCATCACTACTCAATCGAATTTCTCATTACACTAACATTACATCATCTCTGGAAACTTTTGCTTTCCTTGTGAATTACTCATGGGAATAATGTAAATATTGCACCAAGCCACAAATAAGTAGAAGAAACAACTCTTAAACGCATATCATCATCATTATCTCAATAGAAACATGTAATGGGTTTTACTTGTTTCAGGGTTTACTTAAGAGCAGCTCATGTGAACGATTTTAGTAACTACAGTTATTTCTCTCATTCTACTTCTTTGACAATTTTTTTTTTTAATATACGGTGTCATGGGTAATGGAGAAAGAAGGGGGGGGGTTTGTTGGTGTTTTTTTTCTTGATTGTGATCCGAGACCTCAAATGTTTTCTGCCATCCTTGCCATTAGAGCAAGACCTCATTAATGTCAAGCTCTCAGACAAATAACTTCTAATTGAACGATGCTTGAAAAGCAGGTTTGAATTAGACTCAGTGTGGAAGCCAAATAAAAGGACGTAATTGCCATTTGGGAACTGAGTAGACAGGTACATTTAAAATGCATCTTTTTTTTTTTCCTTTCCAAAAGAATGGACTTTTTATTAGAAACATTTTACGATCTCTAATTGATTTTAATTGCGGTGCATGTCAGTCTGTATTGGTAACGGAAAGGGTTTTAGCGAACGCCAGGCGCACCTTCGTTTCCAGAATTTCGAGAGTGTGAGAGAAACACAAAGAAAGGGGGGAAAAAAGAAGAAGGGAAAAAAAAGAGATGTAACATGTCACCCCAATCAATGGCTGCCTTTGTCTAGCTTAGTCTGAGAGAGGTTTATCACCTTTCCGTGCACTTAAGGCGCGACTGCTGGCCTGCACCGAGGGGACCGGTGGAGTATGGATCGGCCCGTGTCCCTCCTGCGATCGGCGCTATTGATCGGGTTAATGCTGGACTGCAGAAGGAGCTGGAGGAAGAAAGATGAGGCCAAGAGAGAGAGAGAGAGAGAGAGAGAGAGAGAGAGAGAGAGAGAGAGAAGAGTGAGAGAGGGAAAGGAAAAGAGAGAGGTGCACATGCTGCAGGAATGCGTCTCAAGGGAGCAGGCCATCTTCGACTAGGGCAGGGCTGAAGGAATGCTTGCGGCACCCCCCCTCCCACTCTCGTCTTCTTCGTATCGACCCCCTCTACGCACACATACACACTCCCTTCAGCAGGGACTCTCCAGATGCTTGGGCAGGGCTGCAGGAATGCCTCCCCAGGGACTCGGCAGAGTCGGGTGGATGGAATTCTCCCCAGGAGAGGTGGAGGAAGCAGAGCGGAGGTATATTTACCCCCTAAAAGCCTCTTGCGCTCTCTGGTTCTGGCTCTGGCTCCAGGACGGCTGCGGATCGGGTTTCCGCTCTTTAAGAGCCCGTCATCCTCATTCATCCATACGTCTGATCAAGGTCAGGAGAGTTTGGGTTGGGTGCTGGTTTCAGGGCGGATCTTTTCCTATTTTATCGTGACAAAACCTCTGTCAGGAGTGGGGAATAAAGAAAAGGTGTAAAAGAAATCCAGTACATTTTACTTTGAGGTTTAACACTTCAGGCAACAGGCAAGAAGAAGAAGAAGAAGAAGTAGAAGAAGAAATCAGCACTTTTATTGATATGCATGGCCAATACCGAGTGCATTCCGGTTCAGAGACTAGAGACTCCCCGAGCCACAGTACACCAAAGCACCTTTCCTCTACACCAAGAGCCAGCGAGTATGCTTGTTAATTGCTGTCATCTTTTAACACCTGGAAAAACAATGAGATGACTAAACACTCCTTGCTCAGGCCCGTACACACTACAAGAACTGATTAGCATTAATAGTGAGTCTTAAGACTGGGAGTCACGTTTCAGTCCCAGCTGCACTGCGTTCTGTGGATCCTCACGAAGCAAATGCCAATGTTTATGTTGGGAGGGAGGCACGAGATGCAAGTTTCTTGCTGGCCACATGGCACGAGGGAAAAAAAGCAACGATTACAACAGTAAAAAGCATAGAAAGTAGCACATATCTGATTAGCACATACACGTTCACCTGTACTGAGAAGAGAGCAGAGAAGACCTTAATATGTTTTTAAATTGTCAGACATGTTCTTTTATAGTTGTCTTTCAATGCTAATCATTGCTAATGCTAATGCTAATTTACTAATCTGGAAGGAGTATACAGGGAGCTACAGGACCTTACACCTGACCTTAAAGTCAAAAATAATAACATACCCACTGACCCCCAAAAAAGACATGCTGTATTCATCACAAGTATTTTAAAAGTTGGAAAAAGTCGGAAAAGTCCATTAAACGCACAGCCGAATGACTCACACACACACACACACACACACACACACACACACACACACACACACACTGCTGGACAGCCAATGATAAATTTCTTAGTTGTTATTCTTGAAAAAAGTGCTATGACTGCTATGAGGTAAAATGTTGGATAAAATAACAGGAAGCACTATGCAAGAAGATTGGCACATGTACAGTTAAACAAAATGGACGACTTTTTTCCGAAGCATGTCAGTTTCTTAGTGTCTTAATTTCATACAAATAAAGTAAACTCATGCTATGCCTAGCCTCAAACATAGAGGAATTGCTCATTCCTGAACACCCTTGATGTTTGTAATGCTACATTTGTAACATTCATAACATCTGGAAATGTTTTTTAGAAATATTTTTCAGGATTTAGCCATAATCAGTGATATTTCTTCATCAAAGTCTACTATGATGGAGCCACAGAGAACATTCTCCAGTGTATGAAGTTGGGTCCGTTCATAAAACCCTTTATGTATATATTATATATCTGTTTATAAAGAAGGCTCCAGTATCTATTGCCTTAAAATTAAACATACAACTGCAGCCAAAAGCAAATATTGAGCTTAAACTTGAATTAAAGAAGCACCCAAATTCAGAGATGAGCTAATTCCAACATATTTTTGTCAAATTCATTGGTAAAGATCCATGAAAGCTTGAGCTGAGCAGCTCAAGAACTCTGAGGAAGTCTTTGGAATATCTACAGACTTCTACAATGGCTCAGGACCACAGAACAGTTCTGCATTTAAGTGTCCATCACTGAACAGTTCACTTCAACAATGATGGCACTGTAATGAATGGACATTCGTTGCCACCCAGATGAGGAGTCTGGTTTCTCTCAAGAGTTTTTCCTTTTCCTTCTATCAATGGTGATAAACTTAATTATAGGGAACAAACTCATAGGCACTAAACTTATACATTCTTTTTACATCTTCATAGCCACTTTATTTCCGTAAAGCTGCTTCGAGCCAATGTTCATCGTTAAAAGTGCTCCACAAATAAAAATGAATTGAACTGAAATAAATTTGTAGGAAATGGTATGAACAGTAACCCTGATAAAGTGACTTTATCAAGTATGAGCCTTTGTTGGAATCAGAGCATTTATTAAAAAGTACAACTTTTATAAATTCTAAAGATTTTGTACCTCAAGAGATGCTCATATAGACATTAGGTCCCAGTTATGAGTGACTTTTGCTTTTTGACGGCAGTTGTGAGCGATTTTCAGGACAATAGACCGGAGCTTTCTTTATAAACAGATATAATATATATAGGGTTGAGCTGATGGCACCGCTGTCGTACACTGGAGAATGTTCGCTGTGACAGCTTCATGGTGAGAAAACGATTTAAAAGATATTTTTGTGGGATATCATGCCCTCAAGAAGAAGCCCTTACTTCGACCCCATACTTATATCCAGACGCAACTTTATCAATTCCACAGAACTCATTTTAGGATGATTTTTTTTTCTCGTGTGTAACAAAGAAAGAAAGGTGAGAGGATTCACAGCGAGCCTCCAACTCGCTTACAGAAATACATCCTGTCACTCCCAGAAACGTCCTCTCTCTCTCTCGGTACTCCCCCAGTGGAGATGATTTCCTCTCTCATTTCCACGAAGCTGCTGCTTTTCTCCTGTCCTTCGATGGAAAACCTTCCCCTTTTTGCTAGGGCCCATGCGAGGTGGCCTTTTTAATAAGTGCCTTCTCCCCCGTTCTCATCATGGCACAGAGAGAATAAGCTAAGCACGCCTCGGCCAGATGGCTGACGATAATGAACGCGATTCAGGGTCACGAGCAGAGGGTGGAAGAGGAAAAGTACGCTTGTGCCAAAAAAAAACCCATGCTTTTTAACGAAACAATACATAACTGTCTTAAAAATTATTTTTTTTGTTTTCATTTGTCGTATTTGCATGCTAAGAAGACATATTTTTGAAAGACTAAAAGATGACAAAAATGGCGTCAAGTTGCTCTACGGTTTGTTGTTTGGTCCAAAAAAAGGCTTTGTGTTTTGTGTTTTTAACTGTCTAACCGAAGTACTGTTTACAGCAGCGGTCATTTACATTTACAGTTGCGGCATTTAGCAGACGCCCCTTATCCAGAGCGACGTACAAAAGTGCTTTGAGTCTCTAACAATGAATAAATCTACACTGGTGCACCAGATTACAAACTTAATATAGATATAACCCTTGAATTTTACAAAGCAAACTTGTAAAGTGCTAATTTAAGTGTTTCAGGAAGAGGTAGGTCTTCAATCGTCGTTAAAAGATAGCCAGGGTCTCCGCTGTACAGACATCTAGAGGACCACCTCAGTGCCAGAACAGAGAAGAGTCTTGAAGTATACTTACCTCTCATTCTGAGAGAAGGTGGTACCAGAACCAGGTAACAGGTCAGACTAAACACAAATAAAACCAGATTTTGACGTGATTTGGTAACAATTCCCTTCTGGTTTGGATTCAGTGTTTCATGGTGAAAACTGAGAATTCACAACTCTTAAAGCATAGTTTCTTCTTTTTAGCAAAATTGCCATTAAAATCTTATTAATAACGTAAACGCTTATCATTAAAGCTTGTTGCTTAGCAAACTAGCTATCTAGCGAGTCAAAACCTTACGTTCCCTTAAAGGATCATCTTTAGCGTCAGTCTGATTCTTTTCTTTAAACAGTAAATAAATTATATTAGTAACTTTAGTAGTAGGTATTTACCCCCTTCCTGATTTTATATTTCTGACACCTAAATGATTCGCATCATCAGGCAAATTTGAATATTACACAGAGAGAACCTGAGTAAAAAAAATATTTTTTTTAAAGGATGATTTTATTTATTAAAAGGAAAAAAGCTCTCCAGGCCTGCCAAGCCCTACATGGTAAAGTAATTGCCCCCTAAACCTAATAACTGGTTGTTCCACCCTTAGTAGCAACAACTGCAATCAAGTGTTAGTGATCATCTTTCACATCAGATTTTTTTCAATTCAGCCACATTAGAGGGTTTTCAAGTATAAACAGCCTGTTTAAGGTCATGCCATCTTAAATCAAGTCCGTACTTTGACTACACCACTCCAAAACCTTCATTTGAGCCATTCAGAGGTGGACTTGCTGGTGGGTTTCGCATCATTGTGAACCCAAGTTTACTTCAGCTTGATCTCTCCTGAATTCTCTCTCAGGATTTTCAGGTACAGTGCAGAATTCATGGTTCCATCAATTATGCAGAGTCATCCAGGTCTGGTATGTTATGCTAGTTATGACATAACTAGCATAAATGTGTCATGACAGTTTATATCCAGTGTTAAATCATCATTGCCTGTAATAATGACTTAACACTGCTATAGAACTGTATATGAACTATTGTTATGATATTGTTATAATAGCCATTTTGATGTTCGATGTCGTACCTGTTTACATTACATGCTAATATTTTGCGATAGTAAATGAATGTTTAATGACTTTTATTATGGTTTAAATTGTCAGGATGAAATAACTTCCCTACCATCTTCTGACTGTTAATTTGTATAAAACGTTAATGTATTGCTGAACTTGACAGCATTAATTCTAATAAAATGCTGAACTAATTTACTGAATGACAGCGAACATTACCAAAGCTAAAATGACATATTTGATTAATCTAAATTCATCACAGATGTTCTGCTGCGTTCCACTATAAATACCATTACAAACCATCACCTGTTCACTATTAACTCATCAACATTAAGTGGATTCCTTTAGGCAGTGTGTTTGTGTGTAAATCCATTGTAAACATTTATTGAAATCTAGTAGTCCAGTAAATACCAACTGTGATCTACAAGTTGCCAAAGGTGTTCTATCAGTCCTTAAAGGTATCTACTAGACATACTCTGCCACCAATAAATTAAAAAAAAAGTACCAGTAGAAACCCACAGGGACCATTAGAGTTTCTGTTAAAACAACACAATTGCATTACCATTGAAACCATTATAGATTTACTTGATGGTTGTTTCTTGATACGTATGTACAACAGCGGTATACAATGGAGAAAAACATTTTGTGATTGTCATAAACACATGGTAACTACTCAACACTTCCATGCAAAGAAATTGCATGCAATATAAAATTTCAAGCAGCTGTTATACCAATTACTGTTAAAGTCACAGGTTTCTTCATAGCGCTGCGGAAGTCATAATTCTGATTGGTCCGAATGTGTTTTCTGTAACAGCAGCTCATAAAGTAGAACCAGCTGTTATCCAAATCAACAGGTTTATTAACTGACTCATTCTAATATGTTATAGTTCCTATATGAACTATGACACCAGGACTTGTATAGTGAACACAAATGGGACTTGTATTGTGGACATAAATGGGTATTGTATACTGGACATAAATGGGGACTGTATAGTGAACATAAACAGGGATTGCATAGTGGACACAAATTGGGCTTTTATGGTGGACATAGGTGGCAATTGTATGGTGGACACAAATGGGACTTGCATGGTGGACATAAATGGGACTTTTATGGTGGACACAAATGGGACTTGTATGGTGGACACAACTTGGAATGTTGGTGGACATAAATTGGACTTGTATGGTGGACACAACTGGGACGTTTCTGGTGGACATAACTGGGACTTGTTTGGTGGACATAAATGGGGATTGTATAGTGGACATAAATGGGTCTTTTATAGTGGACACAAATGGGACTTGTATGGTGGACATAAATGGGGATTGTATAGTGGACATAAATGAGGCTTTTATGGTGGACACAAATGGGACACGTATGGTGGACATAAATCGGGTTTTTATAGTGGACACAAGTGGGACTTGTTTGGTGGACATCCATGAGACTTCTTTGGTGGACACAACTGGGACTTGTTTGGTGGACATCCATGGGACTTGTTTGGTGGACATAAATGGGACTTCTGTGGTGGAAACTACTGGGATGTAAATGAGACTTTAGTTTAGTGAAGTTTCCTGTGAAGAGATTTTTTTCGAACAAATATGGAAGGAGTCTCCAGTGTCATTTGCTTAGTAAAAGTCAGAATACCATCCTGGGAAAATCTTTGGAATGATAGACTTCTTTCATTTTATCTGCTGCATGACAGGTGGCATTATTTTCTCTTCTTTAAGAGAGAAAAAGAGAGAGTTGAGAGGAACCATTGTTTATAGCTCCTATAATGTAAGTGATACCTCATGACGACTTCAGTCGATTTTGCTGTCGACATTTATGAAGATATCTCACTAGTATGGTTCAAATAATCCATTTTCAGACGTTAGCATGTTTCAGAAGCAGCTTTATTAAACCGGAGCGTGTTCATGATCGAGCAGTTCCTCCGTGCTTGAGGCTGGGTGTCCCAAAGTTTTGATGTGATGTGATGGGATTGGCACACAATGAAGAGGATCAGGTGAGAATATTACTTTCCGGGTTGTCGCCCCGCTTGAAAAGAGACCTCATGGTAGACTGAGCTCGCCGAATCGATCCCAAACCCGCCGTAAGTGCGCAGTGTGAGCCGCTACGCAGGCTAACACGTTTGCGCTACTGAGGCGCCGTATTTCTGTGTTGGCGTAGGCAGTGATGTATGACGTTATTTGCGCATTTGGACGTTGTAATCATCGAGGAAGGTGCCATTGTGCTCTTCCTCTTGTGCGTGAGTGTGTGTGTGTGTGTGTGTGTGTCTCCTCACCGCCTGTGTGCCGAGTCTCCTGCGTCTCTTCTCCAGTGCCTGAAACATTAGCGGGAGTGTCATTAGGCATTCAAAGCAGCTGCAGTCTCGTGAGATGTGCCTCTTTGCTTCTCCCCCAAGCTTCACGCTGCACATTATGCACTGGATCAACTATTTATTGGGCTTTTGTCAGAAGCTTGCCGCGCTGCTCGGCACAGCCACAATGAGAGGAAGTGAGAGGAGATGCCTCGCTGTGCGAGCTCCTGGAAGCCTGCGTTTCCTCCATGTCCTCTTAATTCGTGCTTGTAAGGAATTTTTTATTGTATCTTACAGACACACACACAAAAACACACGTGTCCTTATGAGGAACTTCCGTTAATGCTGTACCTGCTGTAAAACTGAACCCTAATCTTGGTAATTATTATCTGGGTAACCGTAAGAATACAATTAGGGTCTTATTAATAAATAAATTAAATAATCTATCATAAAATATACAAAATAAGAGCCCTTGCCTATTGTCTTAACAACTACAGAACTATCAGATGTCCTTTCCTCATGCGGACATTTGGGTCTCAGCCCCTCTGAAGACATAAAAACATGCACACACACACACACACACACACACACACACACACACACACACACACACACATATATATATATATATATATATATATATATATATATATATATATATATATATATAACTGATGCTAGCACATTTACTTCCTGACCCTAGTTAACACATTTAGTCTTTGCCATTTCTCACATGCTCTCTCTCTCTCTCTCTCTCTCTCACACAAAACACACACACACACACACACACACACACACACACACATTTCGAACGGTACAAAACGTACACTCTATAGCTATCATTCTGTTTACGTTTGTTCGAGCGACTGTAAAAGTTCCCTTTCGAGATCTGTGTGTTGGAGAAGGGAAAAAGGCGTAGTTTAACCTTTCCTCCATTTACTAACATCCTCCTGCTGTCATTATTCTCTTTTGACCTCACATGCGAAAAGAACGGAATAAAAACCACCGGTTTGCCCCTTCGTATTCGTCTGTATTCTCGGAAAACGCTCTCGCTTCCCTTCCTATCGTCACGTAAAGGCTATTGATGGCCATTGAAGGCAATTGATACTGAATAGGAGGATTCTAATTCTCAGTAATACTGTATGAAAGCCATTAGGGTTGAGCCTTATAGTATAGACAGAATCATATGACTCATACACGCAGGAACACACACAATTAATTGAAAAATCATTTGTACTTCCTACATTTATTTCAGTCTAGTTGGTAATAGCAAGCATGGTAAAAGGGAAAAAGCCTTTAGCCCTTTTTCTCCAAACCACAGAACTGTTTTACTCTTGATTCCTGATTCTACTCCTTATTTTCCTCTGCAGTTTTGTCCCTAATTTCCACTAGAGGTTGACCGATTCATCGGTTTCACAGATTAATCTGCACCGATAGTCGATTGCTGGAACTATCGGCTAACGGAAAAATCCATAAAGATTCCGTCTGTTGCTGCAAAGGCTAAAAAGGTCTGCTGTCGTTACGAGAGCGGTCGTTGCTGTTTGTTTTTGCATGTGAAACTACACGCTGCACGGAGAGCGCTCTATTATATTTATCATTCATAATTTCTATTTTATTAATTATAGCATTCTATTTATTAAATAATATATTCATATTTATTTTATTTAGCACATTTTTATGATTCAGTACTGTTATTTTTTTCATTTTGTAGTAAAGTTCAGTACTATTTTACATGGAGTGTTATGTACGGTTTTGAGTTTTTTTTTATCCGTTATATATTTATAAAACTATTGACTGATTAATCAGTTATCGGTTCGTACGATCCAAACTAGCTCTCGGCATCGATAAATTTCCACTCACTAGCTAACTATTCCCTGTCACATGGCCACTACCAAACAAAAAGTTTAAACATGTCCTTCCTCTGTTAACCTTTGTATATTTTTAACTGCAATTTATGCAGCATCACAGGGTGTATCATAAGGTGGTATAAGTGCTCAGAGAATAGCTCTATCTGCCTTCTTCCACATACTGTACATCTAGCTTACAAATACATACACATTACAGATACTGTTGATTAGCTGACGCCATTACGACTGAAAGGAACTTGACCTAACTCGAAACCACAGCCGGGTTTCCTGTCTTGTTTCCTGGTCATGTCAAGATCCAGTAATGTACAATAGATATGTATCGGTGAAACAGGTTTAAAGTTGAGCTGTCAGTCGATTTCAATATTTCATCAATTCAAGTTTTAACAATTCAAGTTTTCAATACTTTAATCAACATGTGCATAGACAAATATGGATGCTTTATGCAAATGTATGTTTATTATTAATGAAACCATATTCAACATCGAGCATAAAGACAAAATATTCTTGTAAAATGTTTGAAAGTAATTATGGTGTTTTAAATTATTAATTAAATCATCAGGACACCAAACGGAACTTTTGCTATGTTTCCACATGGACGGTTTTATATGCCGGATCTGTGCTTCACGGCAAAATGAATGTTTAGTGATTAATAGTGATCTTTTATATTTATTTATTTATAAAAAAAAAAAAAAAACGGTCACAGAAATGCATGCTACATTGATAATAATGATAAAAAAAATAAATAAATATATAATAGTAATAAAATAAAACCGAATTTGTGCAAACACGTTCCTATTTTAAACATTATGGGGTCTCAGTTCCTTTTAAATGAACCACTATTGATGCTCAGTGTAGATCATTTGCCTCCATTCTTGTGTGAATCTGGAGTTCAGGAATCAGTCCCATTTATTTTTTATGTTTCACCATTTTAAGTATTATTATACTGCTGACCGGTGGTGGTGGTGTTGTTTATGGGTTTCAGTGCTGTAGAAAAATTCATTCTAAGGTCTTTAAATACTGAACAAATATAATAAATTCAAACATATGCAGCCTTCATTTTTGCATGAAAGAGAGGTTTTGGGTTGGTACCTGTAGTCAATACTTGCAAGCAAGTGACCTGCCCTAGTAAACACACATACACACATATTAGTCCTGAATCAGTCCTCCTCTTTGTGTTCGAGCTCTTCTTCGCCGCTGTCTAAGCTGAGAAGAAGAATGGAGCATTAAATGTTAATAGGTCTGTGCTCGGCTGGAGCAGAATCACAGACCTACTAAAGCTCGTCTTCCTCTTCTGGCTGAGGAAGTGCGATGGAATAAAAGTGCTGCTTTTCGTCAGTGTCAGTGTGTAACGAATAGCAGTCCACCTTCAAACAACTAGCACACACGGATTTCTGTTTCTCCCAGACACACACACACACACTAAAAAAGGGATGCTCTGACACTAATAGTGCCTATAGGAGACGGTGTAAATGTAGTAAAATGACCCTGCATTCCTCAGCAGGACAGTGAGACGCTGACAGTCTTTATCGAGTCGATACCGAATCTGAGCGCCACGCATTTCTGAAATGTTACCTCATTATGTGCTACATCCAGCGAATTCCGGCAGTAGGTATATCGTATTATTAATTGATGATCGATGCCCCTGAAACCATCGACACATAGCAGAGTGTAGCCATGGCAACGATCTCAAAGAACAGTTTCTGTAGTTATTTACTCTCCGCCGTTTCTTTCATGACCGCGCCGCTTCATGAATGCTTAGCGATGATAGAAACCTGGGAGGAATGAGAAACAGATACACATTCAGCAAAATCAAATACCGAGAACAAAATGCTGGAATCGTTTGGGCTGGAAATTGAACTATGAAATAAAATGGTGACAAGAAGAGACATAACATAACCAGAGACATAATAACAGCAGCAAACACGTAACAGAGCACCGGCAAGCTAATTCAATAAATTACTGTGTCTCTATCTTTTCTTTACTGGATTTTATATTTGCTATTTAATATTAGTGTTTATTACATTATTGTCCTGATTCTAAAGCCTGGAGAACTCCCACAGAAGCTTAAAATAAGTGATAGATAGATGGATGGATGGATGGATGGATGGAAGGATTGATGGATGGCTAAAAAGGATGGATTAATGGGTGGGGAATTACATGTGTGGGGAAAGTTGTAGGAGGATAGGTGGATGGATGGATGGATGGATGGATGGAGCGTTAGATAGATAGATAGATGGATGGATGGATGGATGGATGGATGGATGGATGGATGGATGGATGGATAGATAGATAGATAGATAGATAGATAGATAGATAGATAGATAGATAGATAGATAGATAGATGGATGCATGGATGCATGGATGAATAAATGGGTGGAAACTAGGTTAATTAGGTGTGTGGGGAAAGTTGTAGGAGGATGGATGGATGGAGCGATGGATAGATAGATAGATGGATAAATGGATGGATGGATGGATGGATTAATAGGTGGGGAATTGGATTAATTATGTGTGTGGGAAAAGTTGTAGGAGGATGGATGGCTGGATGGAGGATAGATAGATAGATAGATAGATAGATAGATAGATAGATAGATAGATAGATAGATAGATAGATAGATAGATAGATAGATAGATAGATAGATAGATAGATAGATAGATAGATAGATAGATAGATAGATGAAATTTAAAATTATTAAAACATACCTTTTAAGTAAAAATAGTTTTTTTTCTAATGCTGTTCAAATAAATATGAGAGGAACCTAGTCAGAAACGATTCAGAATTTCTGCATTTTGAATTGAAGTGCCAAACTCTTTTCCCTTTCCCATGTTTACTATTTGAAAAAGACCATGAGTTCAGATCAGGCTGAAAAAAACCAAACATAGGAAGTACAAACGACGATGTGTTTTTTTTTTATTAAGTGTGCGAGTGATACTGTGTGTATGAGTCATGCGTTTCTGTCTATGGGATAAAGCTTCACCTTAATGGATTCATAATACTGAGCAGTAGAATTTCTTTAAGCTTTCGATTTTATAATAATCTTATAATACAAAATACTGATTTGTTCGCATTGGTAATGTTTTTTTTATTATTATCGTAACAATGAATGTGATATCCGATTATGAGAATTTGACACTTTTATTCAAGCCTTGTGAACTTTCGCATCTCGTTGAAAGGAGAAACCTAAGGAGAAACCTCAGTCACTGAGCCGAGCGGCGAGAGTGTTGGCGAACGTTTCGATGGCTGACGGATGTGTTCGGTTTGGAGACGCCCCTCTGCTGGTAATTAGTGAATAATGGGCCGAGCTGTCCCCAGGGAACGGATGTGCATGAGCCGATAAGGAGTTTTATCCGCACACCGGGCACCAGGGCAGCGGTGAACACAGCCAGCTGAATGCTACCCAGCACCCACTTACATGCCCCTGCTCCCTCTTATAGCATCTGCTCTTAATAATACTGTTACTGCCAGACGTGGGGGGAGACGAGAGGAAGAACGAGGGAGGGATGGAAGACCGAGCTGGAGAGACGTCTCAATTCTCAATTTTTTCTTTTTAGCAGGAGTCTTCGGTGTGTGTTGGTGTGTGTGTGTAAGAGTGTACAGTTCTCATCGTCTTAGCGATGCTTTGCTCCCTCATTTTCTTACACGGCCGTCTTTACTGCATTGAAATTCATTTATTCATTATGTGTGTGTGTCTGTCGAATGATGATGAGCCTGTTGTTGAGAGTGAGGGCAGGATTAGGGCTGGATCATTGACCATCGAATTAAAATCTCAGAAACTTTAGCGCATATGGTTTTTAATGCATACAAGCGGGTTGCTTATGACGGATAAATACGGAAAATTCAGAGCGTCGAACAAAACTTTCGGTGGCATTTTCTGTATCGAGTATTTTTTTAATTCAAAATTTTTATCATGATTGCTACTAATATTCTTATTCATTTACACATTTTCATTTATATGTATTCTTCTCCCATATATGGCGATCTGCTCGATTTTAATTCGTATTAAACCGCTAAAAGCTAATTTGCAAGTTTACGTCTTTACAGGTTAAAACGTTAAAAGTGAAAATAAATAAATAAGAGAGACAAAACGTGTTTAATTTAATATCGTATATGGTAATCATGTTTGCTTCCTTTGATAGCAACAAGCTCTAACAGGTGTGTCGCACGCTCGCTACAACCGACTGCCTTGCTTTGTTGCCCCGGCTTGAATTAATAAATAATCGCACAAAGTGTGAAACATAATCAAACACATGCCACGTAATTGCGAATCGCTATTAGCATATCAAATGCCAAAGAGCTTTTCAGGGGTGTGCTGCTCTCTCAAGATAATGCGTGTGTGTGTGTGTGTGTGTGTGTGTGTGTATATGTGTGTACGGAGACTGCTCGAGTCCTGAGTGCGCTCTCCAGCACTACACACACCATCTCGTGGATTTAAATACTCGCTCCTTGATGCAGAGATCTCTATTAATTCATGTAGCTTTTTTAGAGCAGAACAACAGAGCAGGGTTTTTTTTTTTCTTTTCAGATAAAAGAATGAGCTGAGGGAGTTTTGGATGCCGTAATTGAAAAGAAAAGCTGAAATTATAACCCAGGATCGTCGTTTAATGGTATTGTTGTAGGTTTTTTGGCGACTTCTGAAAAAAAAAAAAGAAATTCGCATGTGAAATATTGTTTTGTGATCATTAAAAGAAATCTATTGTAAGCTTTTGCCATGACATGTCAGGCCGTCTGCATCCTGGAGGTGGGAATGACTAAATATATCATGATACTTGAAAACAGTGCTTGTTAGGATCACATAGACCTTGCTTACAAATCACAGACAGAATAATGGCTATTGTTTTTTTTTTATATAATATATATTTATATATATTTATGCAGTTTTAGCTACAGGAGCTCGTCTGTTAGGTCGGACCACACGGACCATCCTTCACTCCCCATGTGCATGAATGAGCCTTCGGCCGACCGTGACCCTGTCACCGGTTCACCACTGTTCCTTTTAAAAAATAATGACCACTGCAGACCAGGAACTGGACACAAGTTGCTGCAGATTTGGAGATGCTCTGACCCAGTCGTTTAGACGTCACAATTTGGTGCTTGTCAAACTCATTCAAATCCATATGCTTGCCCATTTTTCCTGCTTCTAACACGTCAACTTTGAGATGAATGGTGAGATTTGAAATGCTCATTTGCTGCCTAATAAATCCCACCCACTGACTTACTATTACTTTTCCTTCTACTTCTTTTGGCTTCTCCCATTAGGGGTTGCCACAGCGGATCATCCATCTCCATGCCCCCCTGTCCTTTACATCTGCCTCTTTCAAACCAACTACCTGCATGTATTCCCTCACCACATCCATAAACCTCTTCTTTGGTCTTCCTCTTTTCCTCCCTCCTGGTGGCTCCATCCTCAGCATTCTTTGTCCCTCTAATAAACTGATTTTTAATCCTGTCCATTCTCGTCACTCCCAGCGAAAACCTCAGCATCTTCAGCTCTGCTACCTTCAGCTCCACCTTGGAGTTGGAGTTGTTGCTGACTTTATCACAATAGATATGTTCATCATATCAGTTAAAAGACATGAAGAATCATCTGTTTAGCTCAGTAAGTTCATTAGGGAATGTTTACAAAATTTTACTCTGTATGCAACTGTAACTACTAAAGTGATTGAAATTAAATGTAGTTAGAATGTGGACGTCAGAGGATAAGATGTTGGACTTCTGATCAGAAGGTCATGGGTTCAAATCCCACCACTGCCAAACCGCTACTGCTAGACCCTTAAGCAAGACTCTTAAGTCTCTGGATGAGTGCGTCTGCCAAATGTCATAAATGTACACGTCAATGATTAAACTGATAGCACTGATTAGCTCTGCTTTCAATGGTATGAACCACATACACATTCCAGCCAATCAGATTCGACTACCCTGACAGACCATGATATAAATTGCTTTAAACACATTTGAATTCTCGACTCTGATTGGCCAGACAGACTTGGTTGAGGTTAAACAATTTTTTTCTGCATATTTTTTTCTGTAGTCTAACAGATAAACTGTTAAACCCTAGAAATGGTGCAAATGATCGCCTTTGATGTCACCACGTCCTTGCTTATGCTAAACAATAATTACGATCGGTTGCCCAAAAGATGCAAAGGGTCTTTCCCAGTTTGGTAGTGTTGTAAAACGTAGCAATCCTTTTTTCACATTTGCTTTCCATCCTTAAAAAAATCTCTGGGCTGAACAAAGGCCCGCCTCAGTTATGGTGGCCTGCAGCGCCAGTCGTCTTACGTCAGTGTGTGGAAATATACCGCACATTTCTTCCTCCCCAGTGTCCCTGAGCTCCTGGCTGCCAAACTGGCCACTGGTGAGGAGCCACAGGGAGTTTAGAGGGCGAGAGCAGTGGAAAGAGTGAACGGTGCGACAGCTTTATGCTTCTCCCGTGGCCTCTTTCCTCCCAGCGTAAGCTCTCAGGAAGGAGACTTGGCCAGCAGGGGAGGAGGGTGGAGGGTGAATGGGAGGCAGGATAGAGGGAGGTTCTCATCCCAGCAGTGGAAGGACTTCAGAGGGCTCTGGGGAGGTGGAGAAACCAGGTGTCGACACTATCAACAATGGTTTTTGCGTCTCAATATGCTAGCAATTTCGCTGGGTGAAAATGATAATTGGGATGTTTTTGTTTTTATGTGCTTGGTTTGCGTGTTGTCATCGGCCCCTTCTCTTGTACGTGACTTGTTTCATACACCGCCCTCGAACTCATTAATCTTCATAAGCAGAACTATTGACAAGGATTCAGGCTTTCGGTTTTGGACGGAGTGGGAGCAGAACAAATAGCATTCTGTGCAAAATGCATGCGCAAATGTCAAACCCAGTCCACTTCGACTGCTAACTCTTTACGATGGAATGATATATTTCATCTTCTGTTTCTTGTGTTCTTTGGGGATGAGGACTGCGTGCTTATGACTCTTGCTCCCAAACGCAGCTCAGCAAAGATCATGGCCATGGTACAGAAATCATTTCCCTTTCGTACTTAAGATGATCTCAACACTACAAGGCTTCTGGGAGAGGAGACCCTGGTCTTAGCAGGCTTATGGGGGCTGTCTTAATGACTCAGCACTTTGCAGATCAATTAAAACCCCTGATTAAGCTGTAATTCAGCTCCTCTGATCGCTGTCTAGACAGCTTAAAGCCTTAAAGGTATCGATGAAGATTGAAGACATTAATACTGTCACTTTAATTTGGAAGAATGTCAATCTAAATTATGGAAATATAAATATATCGCATTATATATATCGTATTTTGTATCGCATTTTACCCCTCTTTACCCCTCATATCGCATTTTACCCCTCATCATTTACAAGAAAGAGGTCAAATCTAGTATACTGAAGGGTTACTTAGACTGAATATTTAAAAGAACCCCTAAAGTCTGTATGGAATCAAATAACAGATGCTTTCCTAATCGAAGATAATGCGACATACGAAAGTTTTAAGTAGCTAAAAACGAAGAACCCATGAGAAAACCAAATTTTGGAGCTAGTCATATATTAGCATATGTATCTGTTTTCTTTTAAATGTGCTCAAAATGGACAATCAGGAGGGTCCAATTCTGCTCTTTTTTTTTTTTACAAAGCAAAGCAACGTTTCCAGAAATCTGGGTGTAGAATTAAATCCCAAATAAGGAAGCAAATGGCAAGGATAACTCCCTGAAATAACAGGAAAAGGAAGAGACCTTGAAAGGAACCAGACTCAAAAGGGAACCCATTCTCTTCTGGGTGACACCAGATAGTTGGATTATAAATCATTACTATTCTGCTGGCACACACCAACAAGGCAGATTAGAAAGAGTTTTAGGATGGGCACAAGTTTTTTGATTACCGAATCATTCTTAGGTATATATATTATAAAAAAGAAGATTATATATGGAACCAAGGGTCAGTCTTGACAGAGGTTTTAACATTTTAATGTGGAACTCCTTAATGATCTCTTACTCTCTAACCGAATTAGGATCTTGTTAATGGTGCAGGAATTTCTTTTGAAATAGATTGACACATCGACTACTGTGATATACAGTGGTCCCCGGAAAGCTAAGGTAAGGCACCATAGGGGCTGCTGGATTTTCGGAACTCGCGGGGGGTCTTAGTACCTTAGTTACTAGGTACCTTAGTGAATTCATCTGGACATTATGCCAATAAGTTGGTTCGTTTTTTAAGCATACTCAGCAGAAAATGTGAAGTAATGGACATAAATGCTTTATTTATCACTTAAAATCAATAATACAATAATGTGTGTTAAAATGTTATTCCATAAAGTTCTTGAACATTCGGTCCCGCTGCGGATTCTGCGGATTTTCCGAGGGGCGTGTTCTGAACCGGTTAACATTTAGCAGTTTTGGAGATGCTCTGACCCAGTCGTCTAGACGTCACAATTTGGCACTTGTCAAACTCGCTCAAATCCTTACGCTCGCCCATTTTTCCTGCTTTTAACATGTCAACTTTGAGGAGAAAATGTACACTTGCTGCCCAAAAAATATATCTTACCCACTAACAGGTGCCATGATGAAGAGATAATCAGTGTTATTCACTTCACCAATCATAATGGTTTAATGTTAACATGTTATGCCTGGTCATTGTATTTTTTTGTTAAAAAGTCATGCAACACCTTCATACATAAGGACAATTGAAATAATGTCAAAATGTCCATCATAATGGATCATTAATCTGAACATTTTTACAGTATATTCACATTTTTTTCAATTTCTTATATTATTTTTTACATTTAATTGTATTGTGAGCAAGTGCAACCTAACAATTTTCCTTTGGGATCAATATAGTATTCCGATTCTGATTTACAAAATGCTGAATGGCCAAAGTAGCACCAATCAGTTCTGCCAAGAGAATAGCTGATTCAGTTAATCGTCCCGATCATGTGTGACTGAATTGCTCAGCAATGACGCTGTCCAAGTTCTCAGTTGTTGTTTGGATGCGACTAAGGTGAGTGTGGAATCTTATTAGTGCTTGAATTATTGGAGAAGGAGATGAGAGAAAGAGCAAGAGAAAGAGAGAGAAAGTGTGGGCTCTGTGTGGGATTTGCAAGGTAATGCAATTTATTTCTTACCTCCGGGCACTGCACTTTCAATTCTGTAAATATGCAGGTAGACAGAGGTCAGTCATCAGCATGCAAATCAGCGGTGTGTGTTAATCTTCACATCAGGTTTCTGAACACTCTGTCGATGTCGATGCAGACTGTAGAACTTCAAGATGTGTAGGAAGATGCTAATGGCGAAACATTACTGTGAGCCATTTGTTTGCTAGTTGGGTACAGCCAGTAATTGTTTCATTATGCAACGATTGTAGCCGGTCTAAGCCAGGAAGATTGGGGCATGGGGTAGGAATACACTCTGAACGGGATACCAACTGAAATATACCGCACTCACATTTAACATAGTAGTCGTCTTTACAAACGTCGGTCATGGCCACAGAAGTTTGAAAGCA
Organism: Silurus meridionalis; assembly: GCF_014805685.1. Classification (NCBI taxonomy): domain Eukaryota; kingdom Metazoa; phylum Chordata; class Actinopteri; order Siluriformes; family Siluridae; genus Silurus; species Silurus meridionalis. The sequence continues at coordinate 25,862,147 of NC_060889.1, read as the reverse complement.
GATTGTCATTCATCCTCTGTAATGGAGGATAAAGCAACCTAAGGGAATGTAGGCCTGAGTCGTTCCGAGCGAGAGCAGCTTACTCAGTCTGCTGGATAAAGCTCACGCCTCAGGATGGCCAGGGGTCATGTGCACTCCAAAACACACTGTTGATGCCCTCGGCTCTCTCACACTCCCGCCTTCTCTTCTCTTCTCTTCTCTTCTCTTCTCTCTTCTCTTCTCTTCTCTTCTCTTCTTTCTTTTACTTTCCTTCCTTTACTCTCTTGCTGTGTCACAACACGATTTGTTTAAACTGTAGTCTTATATCTTTTACTGGACTCTGGAGAATGGCTTAATGCTACAGCTGTCCAGTGCACTGAATAAAGAAATCACACCGGCCTTGATTTCCTGCCTCGGGCTGTCGAGCGCATGCAGGGTAGCTTGTTGAACAGGTAAAGCACAGTTTGAGACTTCAGAAAAAAAAAAGGAAATCTTAGATTGCTTTAACATGCAGACTCCGTCGTAATGCTCCTATCTCCAGCACCACATTTGGGGTTCAGGGGTGAGAGTTATTTTCACCAACTTCCTCCCAGTTCTGGAGTTTTTATCTCCTGCACCATGTTCATATCGACTGTCTTTTTGGAATGAAAGGAGATGAGGGCACCGGAGCGCTTGAGGACATTTCTCTGGCAAGCTGCCTGGCATTGTGCTTTGTTTTGTACAGCATCGGAAGGTCTGCGAGTGGAAGATGATCATTAGGAAGAGCTGCCTGATACATCTCACTACCTGTTTGACCTTTCTTTTTATATTTGAACCACTCTGATCTTACCGAGTGAAGAAACTCTGGTTTTTGTAATCCAATAGAAGCATCTTCTCAGAGTGCAGTGAGAAGATCTTAACTATCAGATGTTTGTCTTCAAACGTTCTGTAATCCTTATAATGGTTATGCTGGAGCAAGAAAGTCGTAACCTTCTGCTGCCTCAAAGGCAAAATTTGCTCCTCGGCTTTCCTTAATATCAACTTATCCTCTTCTAAATGTCTTTTGACCCCTCTTTTTTTACTGTACTCATCATCTCGGCTCTCACCCTTTCCTCGTACTCTCTGTCTAAGTATTCAGCTCTTGTCTTGGGTTTAGATTTTGCCCAGGCACGTCTGGCTTTAGGTAAAGTGCTGTCCCCAGAGAGCGTGCTCTGCAGCCCCCAGGTCGCCACCACAATGAATACATTATCACCCCCCCTCCCCCCCTTATATCCATTTGGTTGCCACGGCAGCAATTTCCAAGCCACTAGACGATTAAGACGTCACTTTCTGGCACACAAAGAGATCGAAATGTCCAGTTTCTGTGCTCATTTCGCTTTTTTTTCTTTTCAAAGTGCTTACCGAAGCACTTTTCCGGATACCTTTAATGCTAATCTGGAAACCTGTGAACATAATACTCTTAAATGTAGACATCCAGCACCTTCCTGTTTTACTTCTCGTTTTACTGTCAGTCCATTCAAACAAATCACCCAGCAGTCCATTCCGATGGTCCCTTTAATACATTCTGCTCACTTTACAAAAAAAAGCTAGCCCGTTTACCTCTTTTTTATTGTTCCATTTTTCCTTTTGTTTGAAGAGAGGTGATGTATAAAACATGGTGCCTCAGGTAGAGGATGTTGGCTAGGATGCCATGTCCCCTTAAATGGACAGCCGTGTGTATGCGCCTAACACTTCACTGAGCAATCTGTCAACATGTCAGCAACACATGTTTTGTAAAAAGTCTCCAGTGGGAGCCAGAGGTAAAAAAAAAAAAAGTCTGTTCCTGCCAGACCAGAGAGAGAGGAAATGCTTTTTTCCTCTTCTTCCTCTTCTTTTTCTTTCTCTGATGCAGTGGATTTTCTATTGCTAGTGTGCAATCCCTGGAGGCCTCCTCTCTCCTTCTTTGCACTTCAGAAATTTGAACTGGAGGACCCTCAGGGAGGGTCTCCTTCTTTCTCTTTTTCTCTCTGCCTTTCCCTCGATCGTCTGCACCGAGTGCCTGAAATTGTGGAGGTATATTGTAGACGGGTCCCAGAGCGGTCTTTTCTAATACCTGAGTTTCTGGAGAAGCTGGAAATTACCGGCAGGCACCTCCAGGGACTCCTTTATCCACACCAGGAAGGGAGACCAACTCAGCAGGGAAGTTGCTTAATGCATGGCTGAAATAAAAGAATGCCTGAGTGACGGGGGCCATGGCGCTAGGTTTTCACCCCCACCTTTCTCCACCACTACCAATTCCCTTCCATCTTCAACCTTTCCTTACTTCTTTTTTTTTCTTTCTCCAGTCTCTAGTAGGTTCATTTTTTTAGTCTTGTATGTGAGCAGGGCTTGTCTTTAATAAACTTTTGGTGCAGCGGTTGCCAGCAGACAGCTCAACAAATCCCCTTGGGTTTCCCTTTTTTGTCTGAGCAACAGCTTTTTGTTATGTTCTTGCAAATTTGATTTCTCCAACAATCTCGCTCAGGCTTGGCCTCTACCCTGCAAGTCTCACTTCTGGTTTTGTAGCATTGTTTTACTTTCGCTCGATCTGTTTGTCTTTACGTGGCTGCTCTTTATATATATATATATATATATATATATATATATATATATATATATATATATATATATATATATATACATATTTCTTTATTTGCAAGCGCAAGTTGTTTTTTTCCATTGTCCTCCTCCATCTTGCTCATACCAAAGCTGGAGCTCATTTATTTACCTATTGTGTGCTACAGACTTAACTGGTGTGACTCCCTATAGTGATCCCGTGTGCCAGAAGACCTCAGAATGTACAACAGCAGGTGTTTCAAGCACACATACCATTAAGTCACCATTTGCTGCGCTGATTCACAGTGATTCCCCCGTTAACTTGGGTTCAGAGTTCCGTTTCTGCATGGTGGATGGATCTCTGTTTCAGGAGCCTTGTTGAGGATTTAGTGTTTCTGCAGCATACCCTTGTCTTTTCTTACCTCTGGTTTTACTATTGGGTGAGATGCAATTGGGTTGAAATAAGTTTAGATACTTTATTATGTTACATAGTCTTAAATATAGTCCGACCTTCCACTTTGTAATGAATTAACAAAACTAATGTTGAAGCTGATTAGACAGATGTTGGTTTATTTGTTCTGTAATAGAATTGCTGGGGAGGTGGAAGCCTAGTGGTTAAGTCATTTGTCTTTGAATCCGAAGGTTGTATGTTTTAGTCTCGGCCATACCAATGGGTGCTCATTTGTATGAAAGGGGATAAAGTACTCCACCATGGATGGTCCCAAGCCCGGTTGCGAAAGGAGGAGGGTGGGCGTTAGACTTGCAACCCAATCCTGTAACAATACTACTACAGAAAGAGCAAGTAAGCCATCAAGCTCTTGCCTGTCAATGTGCCTAATGGCATAGGAAACAAAAAAAAAGAAATTTAGTTTGAATTATCTAGGATGTAACCTCAACTGAAAGGTAGATGACAGGTTCATAATAAAACCCTTGTCCTCTCTTGAGCTATCAGAAAAATATAAATAGAGGATATCCTTCTATAAATTTAGCTCTAAAGCGCAAGCCAGAGGCAGTGGTGGCAAGAATACACTTCCTAAAACAATATGAAATCCAAACCTTGACAACCAGATAGTAGGATTCTGGATATTTACATGTTTAATGCACGAGGCATCTAGAGATTGTGCCAGCTCCAGTTGTGTCCCACTTCTTTAAGAATCCTGACCTTCAAAGAGAAGATCCCAACCCCCCCGAGGATCTCGAGCCATCTTGAGATGCACCAGCTCCAGTTGGTTCATTTCGGAAAATGGACTTTGAGGATAAACAACCTCTTAATCTATACTGAAAATAACATTCTACACATGCTGCTTGCCCATCATTGAACATTCAAAGGCTCTGGCATGGAGGGGTTGCTGTTAAATCTAGAATGATCTTAGATATTAAACTAATTTCTGATTTGCTCAGGAACTGACTGTACTCTAGAAAGGAAATTACTCATAATCACACTCTTTGGTTCTCATGATATTTCTTTTTCAAGCATTTTTTTTCGGCGTTTGTAATTTTTTAATTATTTATAATCACTCTGGTTCCTCTCATGGTTTCTTCCTCCTACTATACACATAAGTGTAAATAAAAGTAAACTTTTTTCCTATAATTCTCAAAACTCTGCTTTGAGACAATGTTGTTAATAGCGCTATAGAAATAAAATTGTTTTGATTTAATATATGTTAATAAATACTTGTGTAAAATATTATTAAATGTTTAATATTGGAAACCAGTTTTTTCACTAGCGCAAAATATATAGCTATATACATTTTATTCTTTATAGCTATTGCAGTCCAAAAGCTGTCAGAGCAATTGTTTTCCTCATAAAGGTTCATATTAATTTCATATACATTTTTTTCATCGTTGAAGTTTTTAAGCACAATATACAGCAATCTAATGTACTGTATCTTTAGATTATGAGCTACACATGAAAGGAAAAGTCTCCACATTTAATGTAAATGTGAGATGAAAGTATGGCTATATGCATCCTTTAATGAATAAAATACATATTCTGAGAGGAATAACACTTTGAAACATGATATGAGAAGAAAAATTGTCAACTTCAGGGTGGAAACGGTATGGCTTCTTCGCCCCAATCTAATATCAAACATTTCTGCAATTCTGCAATTGTCTCACTTCCAAAATCTTCTTAGATGTTCACAATTCTGCATATTTTTTAAAACCCGAATCAAAAAAAAAAAAGCATGTGGTTCAAACCTTGTTTGGTGCACTGACCTGCCTAAACTCCTGTCTTCACTCGGGTGCTGGTGAATAATTCAGCCTTTTTTCATGTACAGAGTCCTTTTTCTCTTAATAAGGATGCTGCATCTGTTGTAAGGCCAAAACAAACCAAGCACGCTGGGGAAAGGGGAAGGGATTCAGGATTGGAGAGGGTCAAGAAACGAGTCGTTTTCTGCTGTAAGAAAAGCTGCTGACTGGCTGGCATTAATTAAACCCCTAAGAATAGAGGTTATCTGAGGCCTAGAGGAAGCATGTGTCGTGAGTGTTAAGATGCTTTACACTGCATCCTAATAAACAGCCCTTGGAACTGATCTGGTGATTCCTGAGGGTGCCGCCAGCTTCTGTTCGTTCCGCTACAGTTTAAACGAAAGACAAGAGAAAAAAAAAAAAAAAACTAACTCGGGTTGGGTCCACCTCTTGATTTTGTAAAGATTGTAAACAGGTACATGCTCCTTGAAGTGATACAAGAGTTTTAAACTAATCTCTCTAAGTTGCATCTGAAAGAATATGGGCATTTACTGTGGGAAAGAGTTTTATGTTTTCCCTCGGCTGAGAAAGAATAGCTGAAATCCTGGATACTCACTTGATATCCAAGAGGTTATAACACATAGGATTTCTTCAGTCAGGGGTGTTTGTGTATTAGCAGCATGATTACTTGGATAAGACTAAACCTTTGGGAATGTGTTGCCAACCAGGATTATTTACTTTTCTTACTTACTTACTTACTTACTTACTTACTTACTATGTGGCTCCAATTTTGTAAAGTTGAAAAAAATGACCTCATCTTATCTACAGATTATTTTCTGGGTATTAGGTTGTTGGTTGTTGTGGATGGAGTAGGTGGAGTAGGTGGAGAAGAGTGGCAGGATTGATTTGTGATACTAGTAAAAGTGAAAGTTTCTAAGACGGTGGTGAGACCTTCTATGTTGAATAGTTTAGAAACAGTGGCATTAAAAAAATACTTTTTCTACCTGTCACATGTACTTTACACCACAGTGAAATTCCTTCCTTGCATATCCCAGTGAGGTTAGCCAAGATACAGCACCCCTGGAGCACTAAGGATTAAGGGCCTTGTTCAGGGGCCACAAGAGTGGCAGCTTGGCAATAACCAGGCTTGACCTCCTGACCTTTAGATCAGTAACCCAGAGATGTAACCACTGAGCTACCACTTCCCTTGGGAGGCAGAGCTGGAGGTGGCAGTGTTGAAGATGCTGAGATTGTCATTGGGATTGATGACGATGGACAGGGTTAGAAATGAGTTCATTAGAGGGACCGTGCAGGTAGGACATTTTGGAGACGAGGTGAGAGATTGAGATGGTTTTGTATGTGCAGAGGAGGGGCATGGGGTATATCAGTAGGAGAATGCTGAGGATGGAGGAAAAGAGGAAGGCCAAGGAGGAGGTTTATGAATAGATATGCAGGTGGTTGGTTTGAAAGGGGCAGATGTAGAGGACAGGGTGATATGGAGACGGATGATCCGCAGTGGCGAACCCTAACAGGAGCAGCCGGAAGAAGAAGAAAAAGAAAAAAAAAAGCAATGGTTGTACCTTTCATAGACATGTCCTAAATTACCCTCTTGCCTCTGTAGGTCTGGCCGAACACACTATAGGGCATGGAATCTTGCTAGCAACTTTGAGTGGAAATCTTTTTTATTCCCTAAGATTAATATATGCCTCCATAATTTCACATAAGACAGTGTCTACCCAAAGTCTGTCATAAATGACCCAAAACAGTCTTGTATTGAATCTGCTTGAATATTACCATAACTGAGGGATCGTTTGTGTCTGCTGTTTTTTTTCTTTGCCTCTCACATATGTTTTCCAGTGGAGTGCATACATTAGAGTCATCTAGCCTTTGCTAAATTAGTTCATGGGATTATTCATCTGTACAAGTGCAACTTCTTCCAGACTAAGACTGATCTCAGGATCTTGGTATTTTTTTCCACAATTGTTCATTCAGAATCAGAATCAGAAATAGCTTTATTACCAAGGAAATTCTTTTACACAAAGAGTTTGACTTGGCGACATGAGCTTCCAGTGCAGGAGAAAGTACAGACATAATGTAACAGAATGTATACAGAAGTATAAATATTGTTTAAATGAATGTACAGATGTGTTATTTACAAGGGTGCAGTTAACAAATGTACCATTTGGATTCTATGTGTAAATGTGTCCATTATAGTTATGTGTATTTTAATTGTCCAGGCTGATTAGATCCTGTGGGAATAAAAGCTGTTTTTGTGCCTGGCTGTTCTGGTGGACGGTGTTCTGTAGCGCTGACCAATAGGCAACAGTTTGAAGCAAGGGTAGGCTGGGTGTGTGGGGTCCAAAGTGATTTTCGTAGCCCTTTTCTCTATTCTGGAGGAGTAAAGATCTTGAAGGTTGGGCAATGGGGCACCAATAATCAACTCAGCAGTCCTGACTGTCTGCTGTAGCCTCTTGATGACTGATTTGGTAGCTAAAGCTGACCAGACAGTTATAGATGTACACAGGACATTCAGTCAATATTACAAGATATAGCCATGATGGTTCGGTTTTTTTCTCATATTATCTCTTTCTAGATTAAGATGGTTTGGTCATGTGCAGAGGAGGGACAAGGGGGAAATTGCTTGAAAGAATGCTGAGGAAGGAGGAAAAGAGGAAGGCCAATAAGGATGTATATTGATGTGGTGAGGGAAGACATGCAGGTATTTGGTGTGAAAGAGGCAGATGTAGAGGACGTGGTATGGAGACGGATGATCCGCTGTGGCGACCCCTAATGGTAGGCAGCCAAAGAAGAAGAAGAAGATCTATTTGAACTGAGGGACAGCAAGAGCGTGGGGTTTGGATGTAGATGTTTAGAAGTTGTTTATTCATCTGGAGTGTATTAATGTGATGAGAGCTTTGAGGAGCAGGAGGTGAGGAGGACATCTCTGGGTAGCAATTTATAAAGGTGTGAGAAAAGGTTTTGGAATTGTTTGGATTTCTGTACGAATTGCTTAATAAACTTTGATTTACCTCAGTTCTTAAGTCACAGTCCAGTTCCATTTCCGTACCGTTAGAGGCAACTTAAAATTGCTTGTCGTTATTTTTATTAATGTTTCTTTTTGTTATTATTAACATTTGGGAACATCAACAGTTTACATTTATTAAACTCTAAAAATTGCGCATGCATGAAATCGATAACTTCCTGCCATTGCCAAATTTTAACAATAGTCTAGCAGTATGGATATACAGTGGTACCTCTGAATACGAACGCCACCAAATACGAATAATTCAGAATACGAATCGAAATTCATACAAATTTTCGTATCGGTTTACGCATAAAAATTCAGAATACGAATTGTCAGAATCTCACGGGCTAAAATTCAAAGGAACGACGGTTCTTCAGTACCGCCTCCCATGCTCCCAGTGTCTTCAATTCATAGTGAGAGCACTGTCTTAGCGCTGTGACTTTGTTTGTTGTTAATATTCATCACTGAACAGTATCTCATACACTATGTGTAAAAAAAAAAGGTGAAATAAATTATTAACCATTATTAAATGCTAAATACTAAATCATATTAGTGCATATTGGTTGTATTTTTATATTAATATTTGGGTCGTGCAAATCGTGTTTAATTCATATTCTGAGGTACCACTGTACAGTAATCCCTTGTTAAAAACTTGATAAACGGATGCAGCCCAAAAATGCTATTTTATGTATACAGTATTATACTGTATTAACATTTTACTTCATTTTATAATAATAATCATATTTTTATTAATACATTTTATTATTTCAACATAAAACTCCATTTAAGCAATTCCCTATAAGTTTTCATCCCTAAATCAGCCAAACTAATTAGTTATGTTTCAACTGCAATTCCATGATAAAACCAGGGGGCGCCAGATTCGAACCGCTGTAAAGCAGTGGATCATTGTATTCTCAATTTAATCAATATAATAAAAGAGTGTATTGCATTAACTAGATTTGTTTTATTTTATTTTTATATATTTTATTTTTGCGAGTGCGAGGCGGAGATTGATTTTAGATTGTAAATATGTTACGTACGTAAAACAAAAATTGCAATCGGGACACGTGTACCGTACAAAGTCCTTTACCGAAACGGTTCGGTGCAAAAACGTGTATGGTTACACCCCTAGTTATTACTATAGGCAGTGCGTGGAGTTGTCCTCTTACAGCTCAGTGTTTCAATCCTTATGTCAGGTTACTCCAAATATATTTTCCTTTTATATTTAAAAAAAATCTCCATGTGATTTGCTTTCCTGTCTCAAAAACATGGCAGTAATGTAGATTGGGGAATGTAAAAAGCCTGTTGGTGTCAGTGTGAGGACCAAGCGATACACTGGCCATCCTTCTATTGTCCATTTTTGCCTCCTAACCAATGTAGGCATTATTTATTAATATAATTATAATTATATATATATATATTAACTAAGATGAATGAATGAATTAATAATAGGAATTTGGTGGTTTAAAATTGACTTTAGGTGTTTCAATCAATTTGTGTGTGGGTTTTGATGGGACAAGTGAAATGTGGCCTAATTAATAGAGGTTTCAGAGGACCTCCGGAAAAAAAGAAATAAGTTTTCAAAAAACTATGAACTGAGAGAGCTGAAGACAGTCAAAGAATTCCAGCAATGTCTTTCCAACTCCAATTTAGAAAAGAACGTCACTCTACACAGGAGAAAACTGCAATGCCAAGTCTTCATTTGGTGGAAAGAGAATGATTATTTTCGAACAAAATGCAATCTGTAATCGAAATAACTGCTATGACAGAGATAATCCAAAACACAAGGGTGCAAACAAAGGAAATTTCGCTTAAGTCAGAGGTTTGATCCTTGGGGATTGGGGTGTGACTAAATCTTCACTTCCACTTCCTCCAGATGCAGTGTCTTTTTCATGCTCCGTGCCTTCACTTTCAGACTTTTTTACAGTGCTTGTAATCTGAATAATGAATGAGGCATAGTGCTAAGCTGATTATACTACAGCATGCTTTTTGTATATCACCTGTTGTCTTTGAAAACCATTGCTGTGCAATTAAAATGTCATTTTGGATGAAGTGTGATGTTAGAGTCACGGCGAGGATGGCATTTTACTACGCAGAACAATCTTTATTTACCGGTTCTGTATCTGTTTCACTCTCAGAATTATTCTGTATTGTAGGGTATTAAATGTGAACCCTACCATTGTGCTTTCAAAGTATATCCACAGAATGTAACATGTAACATTCAATTTTAACTCCTCAGCCTTGACTACATAACTCGAATTTATCATTGGACTGATAGAAGTGATTTCAAGGCCTCGAAAATGTGACGTTTGTTGGAGACTAATGATTCACGAACGATTCGTTCATTCTGAACTTTATTGTGTCTCAGAACTTTAATGTCTTTAATGTGACTTCAGAAGATGTATCATTTTATTTTATTTTCGGAACCAAATGAACTAAACGACTCCAAAAATGATTCGTTCGTTCTGATGAACGAGATTCAAAGAATCGCTAAAATGATCCGATCTTCCCATCACCATCGGAGGCGCTATCAGAATCTACTACTGCCGGGTTGCAGAGCTGCTGTGACTGAAACTAGCATTATTTCAAGCATGATTTCATTGGAACACACAGGTGCTTTTTTATTTAATAGCAGTATAAAAATGACAAAGAAATGATCAAATAATAATGACGGTAGTTAAATATTAAAATTGTTCTCCCTGTGTGTAAGGGGGATAGTCTTTGTGGGCTATATAGAGTAATGTTTCTTACATTGAAATCCGGCTATTTTTGCAAACTATTCCTTTAAATGATAGTATTATTGTTATTGTATTGATCTATGATAGATATACGATGATATTGATTACTTTTCAAGTCAAGCTAATGGATTTAGACCACAGACCATATCCAAAAAAGTCAAAATTAGGATTGAACCCAAGGAGAATAAACCACACAGATTGAATTCTGGAACTAATTCACATTCAAATCAATTGATGTAACAAATATCTTCAGTATTTCACTTATATTAGATTAGATTCAGATCTAGTCCAGATTGATGTATGTTGCATGATTCTAGGGGTGGTGGTGGTGGGGATTGGGCAGAGGGTAAATGGAAGAAAAGTTAAAGGTGTAGCAGAGATCCTGTGCAGAATACACAGTGTGTATTTCATTGTTTTTGGGTTTTTTTTTTGAGAAGGAAAAAAGGGAGGTGTTGTGCTGTTGTCAAGGAGAACTTGAGTTTACTTTGCTCCTGGTCAAGGCTAATTATTAATGAATGCAGTTTTTGTTCAACCTTGGCAAAGTGTCAGCGCTTCCCCTCGCTCGGGGGTGGAAATCTTGACATTTAAGACAGGAATGCGTGAAAAGACATGGTCTTGCTTGGGCTGACAAATGTGTGTGTTTTTTTTTTCTATTCTGCCTCTGTTCTCCGGCTCTTCCCTTGATGATGCTTGTTTTGCACTTGCCCTCGCGTTCGGACTGTCTGCTGCAGTTCTCACGGTGACAAGCCGGGATGCGATTGACGAGAAATCAAACCCGGGGCGAGAGAGTTTTAATCAGCTGTGAGGTGAAGGGTTACTCTCCTTCAGTGAATTCTAATTCCTTTTGTCTGTTGCCTGTGTCCTGCATGCTGCACTCTGGATAGCCATAATGCTTCATGCCTCCTGGTGCTACACATCTACAGCATGTCTGCATTTTGGTGAAGTCTTAAGTCAGCCTATAAATATTTAATCCTGCCAAAGGCACAGATTCCAGTTTTCCTGAAACGTCTAATCAGGTGCTGTTACGCTCTGTTCAACATTTTAATCTGCCTTTTGACCTTGTGTTAGAGAAGAGCGCCGCCTCGTTCTCGGTTTAAATTGGAATGTTGACTGATGCTGCAAACCAGCACCTTAAACTTCGAGAGAGTTCTTATTGGTACAGAACTTCTTTCTTTCTTTCTATTGAATTATTTTGAGAATTTCACAACGCTTCATCCCGATTGTTAGGCAGGAATACGACCCCTGATGGTGTGTCAGTGCATCATAGAATTGCTTAGTCATTTTCTATCTATCTATCTGTCTGTCTGTCTGTCTGTCTGTCTGTCTGTCTGTCTGTCTGTCTGTCTGTCCGTCTGTCCGTCCGTCCGTCCGTCCGTCCGTCCGTCCGTCCGTCAAACATAAAGCACACCAGCATTCTAGATCTAGATCACCTCAATTTTGGATCAAGAAGAAAGGATTGATGTTCTGTCTGCAACATGACATTATATCTGTATGTAGGTCTTCAGGAGGTTGGAAATGGTGGATGGAACAGAGCTGTTCTTCAGGTTTTAAGAATTCCAAAATGGCCATGTGATTGCACCACATGTTAGTTATTCCCTCAATTCATCACCTGTCTGTATTTTGTAACCGTGTGAGATAAAGTATTACTACTGTTCACAGAGCCACCGTTGGTGCGTCCATCTGTTTTTTTCGGTTTAGATTTTTTTAGTGTGAATTTTTGTTGTTTTGGTTCGGGTCCTCTTTGCCTCAGCTGTAGATGAGCCAAGGCTGTCCTCAGGTCCCAACTGTCCGTCCTCACGTTGATCCCGCTGGGCGAGCAAACGCTGGCGGGCCATACCACACTGGGGGACAGAGGGGGACAGATTGTCCTCCCCCCCGGCCAGCCACAGGAGACAGAGGCCCAGCCAAGGTCTCAGGCGGAGCTCACTTCCTGTTTGCTCGCTCTTACCTGACCCTGGTCAACTGCTTTTCCTCTGCCTCAGCTTCCTTAGGAGAGAGCTGCCCAAGGACAAGAGGCTCCAGGGACAAACACACACATACCTTTTCTTTTATAGCATTATTATTTCACTCTGTGTTATCTCTATTAATGTGTGCTGTGGATTCAGTCATGCTGTCTACAGCCAACTATACAGCTTAACCTGAGTAATGAAATATGTCATATTTCTATGATTATGGTTTTCATAAGGATATGAATTCATACCCTCCCTCTCACACACAGGAAATGAGTTAGTGATCACACTGGCCAGGTTGCTGTAGACATCTTAACCCTCATCTTCTGCTTCACTCTGTTCAACTTAAAGTGACCCACTTATGCTTTTCACTAAGAGCGGAACAATAAAAGTATGTTTTCCTCCAACATTAAACCGTATGTGCTTGAGTCAGGATTTTCTCAAGACCATGAATGAAGTTTTTTAAATAAACACAGTCCTAAAACCATCTGGACATGAAAATAGAAAGTTGAATAAAAATAAAAAATACAGCCGAAAAGGGATTTTAGTCACTATACACACCCACCTGGAGGAAATTACAGATGTGTGCTTGCATGAATTTATTTATATAAATATGTAAGATTTATTAGGGATTTTAAATACAGAATAAAATAAAATTGTGTGGGTGTATATTAAAGTGTTTCCTTCCTCTTACATGACACAATCATTTGAGTTATATCATAGGTTTTTCCTCTTTTGATGGTGCCATGTTGCCACAAAAAATCCAGCTCGGCTGCCGTGACGACTCTCTTGCGTCTGAAAAACATAAAGTTACAGCTTCAACACACTGACTGTTACACAGCACTGAAACTGGAAATTCCTTCTATTAATGTTATATACACCTCTATCTTATAGAAAACATATTTATATATCGATGATTACGTTTGAGAAGTGGTTGCTCAGTGGTTAAGGATCTGGGGGTTGAGGGTTCAAGTCCACCTTTGGGCCCTTGATCAAGTCATACAATAAAAAATCAGTTCAGGTAGAGTCTCATACATCCTACAAGTACTTATGTAAATTGTATATGTTAAAACAAGTGCATAAATATAAACAAGTTAACAATATAGACCCTACTGACCAATCGGAATTGTAAATTCAGCAATGCTCTGGTATTCAATCAGTTTCACATTTGGTATCTTTGGCACTACAAAGTGTTTATTATAAATGTCATTTACTTGGCTATGGATATATTATATTATATATATATATATATTTATTTATTTTTAGAAACACTGGCAACCGTTTTATTCAATTAGCATTTTAGGGCTCACCAGCAATGCTGACTTTGCAAAACGAAAGCAGTTTTCATTTGTTGAAACAGGACTTGTTTGAGTAGGATCTGTAGAAGTGCTCCAGAATATCATCCCTTTTATGATATTATCCTGAAGCCGAAGCTGGACAAGAGTAGGAATTCTTCACTTTGCCCAGGTGGATGTTCCCCAAGTTCGCCTTTGCTGGAAAACAGCCGGTCTGGGGTTCGAGGATGAGTGACTGCCCTAGTTTTTCCACACCGCTCTGTCATTTTTCTTCACTTTCTCAGGTAGCCAGCGGCACTTTGCACAAGACATTGACCAAGTGCCTGTGTCCAGACTGGGACACTATTAAATGTGGACAAAAGTAGTTGATGAGACAGAAATTGAACAAATGGCCGTAAAGAGAGTGCTCCTTCAAAAGAGCCTGAGTGTGTAAGTAAGTGTGTGTGTGTGTGTGTGTGTGTGTGTGTGTGTGTGTGTGTGTGTGTGTGTGTATTTCGACTTGTACTATTGCAGGTTGTTTATTGTTGCCATGGCACTACTTTCATACTTTCATACACAAAGACACAGGTGTATTTCTTTCTTTTTTTTTTTTTTTGGCCTGACATGGAAGGTTGAATTGATCGATGACTGGGAGTGACATTTCTCAGTAATGTGTAAAGAACCATATTGTGTTTACTTACAGCAAAGAAGGATAGATAGCTGGAGAGAGAAGAAAGAAAGAAGGAGAAAAAAATGCTGTTAAAACTGTGGGTTTTTTATTCCAATTGCATTTTGAACAAATTAAGAATTTAAGAATATAAAACCAGGTCGAATATATTTCAATAATTAAAGCGAAGGGAAAAATAAACAGAAGATCGTGAAGACTTTCTGGAGAAAAGAGCACATTTAATGTTTCATTTCTTTCCAATTACACTTGTGCAATTAAGCAATGGATTCTAAAAAGCATCCATCCAGTTTGAACACAAATTATTCTAACCAATTAATACTGAAAATCAGAAAAGAAGGAATCCGACAATTATCCCACCATTTTTATATCTTCAGAATCATTGGGCGCTTATTGGAGTTCTAGATTCAAAAGTCCTGGCACCCTGAACCCTCCAATACTCCAAAAAAGACTAACTTGTGAGGAGATGCTTTTTAACTGCGTCTTTTTTTGCTTAATTTATGATATCTGGTCGTGTCGGGTACAGCGTCGGATGTAATAGCGCTGTTCAGACTGTTTTGGGTTGGATCTGTGCTTTGAAATAGGAGTAGCTTTGTGGTGACAGATCAACAGCATCTAGGGGAATATCCAGCATTTTATTTCTGCTTTTGCAAAGACTGTTTTTGCTTCTTCTCGCACTATGAAGCGAGGTCAAAGTCACATGAGTTCACAGGGGCTTTTTTTGATGAAGAAATTAATGTTTGGAAAGGTGCTTTATACTTGTCACATGTACTTTACAGCACAGTGAAATTCTTTCCTGCATTTCTCAGTGATGTTAGGACACTGGGATCAGACATAATTACAGTGCCCCTGGAGCACAGAGAGTTAAGGGCCTTGCTCAAGGGTCTCAAGACTGGCAGCTTGGTGATACCAGGGCTTGAACCCCCTGACTATCTGATCAGTAACCCAAAGCCTTAACCACCGAGCTTCCACGCCATCCCACTGCGCCTATCTGTCATTTATCCCATATATGTTTAAGTAGTTGTTTTAAGCTAGTTGTTTATCCTGTTATGTTTTGCTCCTTTTTAACATTTCTTGCCTACTGTATTGAGAAAATGCAATATTTAGTTAATAAACCCTATTTATGCTCTGTATTGGCTGCAGTATTATTTTCTACAATATACACAACACTACTGTAAGATCGTTAACTCTTCCAATGAACCTTAGCGTGTAGCCTGTTCACTTTTTCGAATGTTTTTTGGTGGTTCTCCATGGCCTGCTCTATTTTCACATAAGGTGATGGCTTTTTGACCCCCCCCTTCCCCCATTCAAAATGGCTTTCTAGACTAGGCTGGTCCATTGGACCCATTCTGTATAGCTTTTGGTGGCCAAGTAAAGGCCCTTCCATATGGTAGGTGCTTGTCAATGGAGTCCTCTTGTATGATCTGTTTCATTTTTATAAAGCTGCTCATCCATAGGGTTTCCAAACCTACATGGTGGCTTGTGGACTTACCTCCTATAACGTTTTTTCCCAGTCTTAGTGGCCATGTCTACATTAATATGTTTTCATTAGACATTTTTGGATCTCTATCCACTTTGAGACGGCGTTAAAAAAAACCTGAGTAAATACATTTGAAAACACTGAAACACTCACAACATTTGGTAAACGATTGAAAATGATAGTGTGGACGTGAAGAGTTTTTGTGATGAAAATGCAGTTTTCAAATTTATCCAGGTTAGCGAAGACAAAACCTTATGGGGGCCACCCATGGATTCTGCTTTTATCGGTTTTCCAAACTCTGGGGGGTAGCCAATTATCTTCCTTGCATGCGGGATTCTAAACTTAGCTAACATCCCATGAACTCTTTTTCAATCAAGATTTCCAAACAAGAAGAAGAAGGGTTCAGAAGACTGACAGTCTTTTGGCTTGTTTAGACAGTGCCTTTTACTTCAGAGCTACACTCCATTCCAAGGTTCAACCACATTGAGGCTTGATATACTGTAGAAATGCATTGTGTTGCTCTATCCGGATGTTATAAAACCAGAATAATGTGTACTTGACTTGAGTTTGAATGACTTAATGGATCATTTCCAACTCCCACTCAACACAGTAGGAATCATTAGAATCACAATATCGTTTTAGATGATCAAATTGTTTAGCGAAGGCAAAACCTTTTCAAAGCCTAGCTAGCTACTTCCAGGGTGTCAGAACATCACCTAGTGTCACCTCGTTAAACCAGTTGTGAGTCTGATGGCAACACTTCAGAAACTGTTAGTGCTTAATGCTGCAGACTTTCACTTATTATTGTAAACTGCAGTAATGAGAGAAGTAATGAATCCCCTCATCCTCCCCCATACACGTAAAACACACACACACACACACACACACACACACACACACACACACACACACACTGCCAGTTAAGGTGCAATTTTTCACAGCAGACAGGTGTGCTGAATGTGATTCTCTCACCTGTTCTTTCACTTTCCTCCAGTTGCAAACACAGAGCAGGAGTTTGAGGAGTTTTTAGTTGAAGAGTGCAGCAATTAGCAAACAGCAATGCTCATTAGCTCCCTCACAGCCCAGAGCAACACCCTGTTCTCCTGGTGCCTCGTTTTCCATCTTTCTTTTCACTTTCTTGTACATGCGGCACCACAGTAACAATCCGAGTAAATTTTCTTCCGTATGCCAATTTAATGGAAACCAGATATAAATGCTTTTGTGTTGATTTTAAATCCAAAAATGTCAAACGTCAGCCACTGTAGTTATGAGTAATTGTATAATGACAGCGCTGTATAACAGGACATCAATTTGTCTGGCAAAGTCATCTTTTGTGACCTGTTTATGACATGGTTTTGTCAGTCTTATATGGCAGGGTTTACGTATAAGCTGACAATCTAGCAATCATGGCCTGGGTATGCAGCCAATCTGAGATCAGTTGCCATAGAAAATCAGACCCTCATGTTTACAGCATGGTTATGACAGTCATATTGTCAGTCTTATGCTCTTATTATGAAATTATCTATCTTGTTTGTGCAATTTATGCTGAGCTAGGTTTTGGGCTTATGATCATTTATTAGATATCAATTAGCACACTGTCTTTTCAAGTCTTTTTACCTCAAATGAGTTGATTAAGTGAAGATTCTTGTGACAAAAATGATAATAGGAACATTATAGCCATAATAAATGATAGTACTTTGGATACTTAAGTACATTTGAACTACTTTTGTACTTTTACTCAAGTGAAAGTTTAAAGGGACACTTTTACTTTTACTGGAGTCATATCGAAATGATTTTAATGTATCTTTACTTTATCTCAACTACATGGTGTGTGTACTTCGTCCACCACTGATCGGAGGTCCGTGAACATGGGAATAAGAATCTTTTAGGATTTTTTTTCCTGGACAAAATCACACACAGTGTGCACCCTGCTTTAGTTGCCAAATCCTCCATAGTTGTAAGTCTGAAAAGAAAAAGAGAGACTAACTCTGAATATGTAATAATGTTATAGTTTATGAATGTGTCTGTAATCAAACTAGATTTCTCACTTGGAGCAGCCAGATGAACAGTTCTGTCTGTGTAATTTTACATCATTTAAATGATGATCCTAATTATACTTTGTATTTGCCATGAACGAGCGGATTCTGTTTTCTAACAGTAATTAGAAAACAGTAATCGTATACTCCATTCTGATGGGACAGGCTTTGTTGTTTGAGCACAAATACAGTCAATCTAGGCATCCAGACTGGAACACAGGGAGAATGTTTGTGTGTGTGTGTGTGTGTGTGTGTGTGTGTGTGTGTGTGTGTGTGTGTGTGTGTGTGTGTGTGTGTTCGCCAAAGTGTTTGAAGTTGGTGATGTGCTAAAAGGCTAAAAGATATTCAGCATACTAAGCAGTCAACCTGTGATTGTCTTTGTTATCCTCTAAACTGACCAAACCAGGAGAAATGACATGGCGGTTGTTACCAGCTGAGCATGTGAGATTGTTCTACACCTATTTGGTCTCCTCCCAAATGCTCTCCTACCAATAAATATGCTGAAACAGATGTCAAATGGGTATCCAGCTGTCCTTGTGCTGAACATTACAAATGTGTTGTTTTGCTCAGAGAGCTAGACTGCACTGTGTGCCAAAAAAAAAAAAAAGAAATATTAAAATGCAAAAGGGGGTGAAAAGGGAAGAAGGAGGGGGGGGGACTTACATCATGAGGCAGCATCAGGCCCTAAGATGGAGGTCTTCCTCTAAGGCTGAGACAGGCTGCTAGCCAGGGGATGTTCAGGAAGGCTTTGGCAGCTCAACAAAGCCAGGCCTTCAGCTGCGGGGTGGAGGTTTGCAGTGTGCAGCATCCCCTTTGGCTGGCTCACACAGACTGGGATATGTGTGTGTGTATGTGGAAAAGAGAGTGCGCTCTTATATTTACTCAGGCTGTTCAGGGTCTGGGTATTACTCGTCATGGTGAAGGGAGGGGAAAAACACCAATACAGCAAGGGAGAGAGCAGAAAGAGAGGAAACAAGCTTCCTTCTTATCCTCTTAGCTCTCCAGAGGCTCTCAGTACTCTTCATTTGGTGTTCACACACTAGTCTGGCATGGGGACAGGAGCATTTACTTACTGACCGGTCAATAAGATAGCCAAAGGAAGAAGATCAAAATGACCGTCATACACTGTTGTTATATATTGTATAGCAGTATAATAATTCTTTAAATAATATAGCTGAAAGGTTTCAACAGCATTTAGACAGAAGACATAAACTTAATGGATGTGTTGCTTTTATGTATAGGCTCAAATAATTTGCTTGCAATTTGGTTATTAATCGATAAGACATAATAATCAAGATGTAATAATTCAATTGCCTTTTAAAATCAGTCAACTCTATAAATTGGGGCATAGTACAATGAGTAGGCGTAGTAGATTGTTTTTTTTTCCCCTAAGTTGGCATTTTGCCCAGTATGGGAGATATCCAGCAGTAGGACACTGCAAAATCTAGCCCATCAATGTGCTCTTTCAGCAGTTTGAGGAACAGGAGGTCGACATGTGACCTCATCTGTTTCCTGAAGATTGGGTACAGTGGGTTAAGTGATCAACAAGCCCATGTTATCCTGACAGAGAGCAGAGGCAGTATTTCAAAGAAAAACAATTGAAGTAGCTGGAGAAGCCGGTCCAAGGATGGAGAGCGAGCTCCATCCAAAGAGGTGGTTTATGCTTTCCTGCAGATGTCTCATAAATCTTGTCAATTTCCCTTTGTTTTTCTGTTTTCCCAGATCTGCTTTTTTTTTAAGTCACAAGGGTTGCACTAAATACGCATAAAGAGCACCTACTTTTAAACAAATTACGGTGGAATTTGCAAATAAATTATTTTAAATAATTCTAAATATTCAATTGTTATTGCTTATCATTTAAAATAAATTAACAATCACATGGGCACTATTGTATGTCAGAACTCTTCGGCCGGTGTCTGGAATAGTCACGGGATCTGCCAGGACACCATTTTTTATTATTTTTTTTTAGCTCCAGCACTTTTCGCTGGTGTATCTTGCTGTTCATGGTATTCTAGGTAAATTCTAGTAAAAACAAACACAAAGGTTTCAAAAGTTGAATTTAGGTGCTTGTGGTAATTTTATTTAACAATGGCAGCTATTGTTAAGTATTAATATAGCTAATATCTGGTGTCTTTCTAAACAAACACACACCCCATAGACAGCTGCTGGATTCAAATGGCTTTTTCTGTCTCAGTGGGAATTGCCATTAGGTGGCCACATGCAAGGTTAATTTGTCCCTTTTTCTTTTATGGAAATCTTTTTTTTGTCACTGTAATTGAATACCAGACCAATCTCTTTCAATTTCTCTTTTTCTCTCCTTCTTTCTCCCTCTTTTTCTGTAATTATGTGCATACCAGTGTATGGTGCAAGCCTTTTTACATAATGCAGGAAGCATACTAAACGCATATACCGTAAATGTAATAAATAATCTTTTGTATTTTTATATTTGTATGCAGTTGTACATCTTTTTCTTCTATCTTTATTTGCAGATGGGGCTGATTTAGAAGATGACCCATCCTGTTCCTGGCCTGCTTCTTCGCCATCTAGCAAAGATCAAACGTCTCCAGTCCACGATTACGATTTTGGTGAAGATGAAGGAGGCCCTGGCTTGCCCTACCCATGCCAGTTCTGTGACAAATCATTCAGCCGCCTGAGCTTCCTTAAGCGCCACGAGCAGAGCCATAGTGACAAGCTCCCTTTCAGCTGTACCTTCTGCAGTCGCCTGTTCAAGCACAAGCGCAGCCGGGACCGTCATATAAAGCTCCACACCGGTGACAAGAAGTACCACTGCAGCGAGTGCAACTCGGCTTTCTCACGCAGTGACCATCTTAAAATCCATATGAAGACACACGCGGCAAACAAGCCTCATAAGTGCCCCGTGTGTCGCAGAGGGTTCCTGTCTTCCAGCTCCCTCCTTGGACACATGCAGGTGCATGAACGAGGGAAGGAAGGCCAGAGCACAGGGATATCTGGAGCAGAGGAGTGGAAGCTTAAGGAAGCACGCAAGTGCAGCCGCTGCGAAGAGGGGTTCGATGTGCCAGAGGAGCTCCAGAAGCACATTGCAGAGTGCCACCCCGAGTGTTCGCCCCCAGAAGAAGGAAGCATAGGGCCTAATCTGCAGTGTATCTACTGCCATGAGCCATTTAGTGACGAGGGCACTTTACTTAGCCATATTGACCTGGCGCATAGTCGAGACCAAAAGGGCCATATATGCACTGTATGCTCTGAGCACTTACCCACTGTGGAAGAGTTGTATGCACACATGGACATTCACCAACTCCCAGAGTCAAGCAACCACAGCAACAGTCCGTCCCTTTTAACGGTAGGATATACATCTGTTTCCAGCACCACTCCAGACTCAAACCTTTCTGTTGATAGTTCAACCATGGTAGACACTGCTCCTGCTGTGCCCAAAACCCGTGGAAGAAGAAAGCGAGCTGCCCAACACACAAACGATATTTGCGGACGACCTGCTAAACAGCCTAAAGTAGCTTACAGTTGCATTTACTGCAACAAACAAGTATTCTCTAGTCTTGCTGTCCTTCAGATTCACCTAAAGACAATGCACGTAGACAAACCTGAGCAGGCCCATACCTGCCAGTTCTGCTTAGAGATCCTGCCATCTTTGGTCAACTTGAATGAGCATCTGAAACAAGTACACAATGCTGAAGATCCATCCACCATACTTGCTAGCTTGTCTGATGCCGTGTTACAGTGTAACTTTTGTCCAGAGATGCTTGGAGATCTCAATGCCTTGCAGGAACACATCCGTTGCTCTCATGGCTTTCCTAGCCCGGTAGCTAAGGAGAGCAATGCCTTCTTTTGTCCTCAGTGCTTCATGGGATTTCTGACCGAGGCCACACTGGAAGAACATGTACGACAGACCCACTGTGATTCTGGAAGCTTGCGGTTCGACTCACCACTTGCTGTCACTCCTAAAGATCCTATTGTGGAGGTGTATTCATGCTCTTATTGTACTAATTCTCCCATTTTTAACAGTGTCTTAAAGCTGAACAAGCACATCAAAGAAAACCACAAGAACATTCCCTTGGCACTGAATTATATAAACAACGGAAGAAGAACTCATAGAGCCCTCAGTCCTTCATCGTCCATATCTGTAGATCAAGCTACGCTTCTCAAACATGGCAGCACTTCATCCCGCTCAGCAAGTGAATTCATCTGTAACCAGTGTGGTGCTAAGTACACTAGCCTTGATCTTTTCCAGACTCACCTAAAGACTCACCTTGATGGTATGCTCCCACAGCTCACATGTCCACAGTGCAACAAAGACTTTCCCAGCCAGGAAGCTCTGCTGAAGCACGTGACTGTCCACTTTACAGTCACTTCGACATACTACATCTGTGAAAGTTGCGACAAGCAGTTTACATCAGTGGATGACTTGCAGAAACACCTTCTTGATATGCATACCTTTGTGTTCTTTCGTTGCACTCTTTGCCAAGAAGTTTTCGATTCTAAAGTCTCAACTCAGCTTCATCTTGCAGTAAAGCATAGCAATGAAAAGAAAGTCTACCGATGTACTTCTTGTAATTGGGATTTCCGTCATGAGAGTGACCTTCAGCTGCATGTCAAGCACAGTCATTTGGAGAACCAGGGACGGGTTCACCGTTGCATATTTTGTGGTGAATCATTTGGAACAGAAGTGGAGCTGCAGTGCCACATTACAACACACAGCAAGAAATACAACTGCCGCTTCTGCAACAAAGCTTTCCATGCCATAATTTTGCTGGAACGTCATTTACGTGAGAAACATTGTGTGTTTGAGGGAAAGGCCCAAAACTGTGGCACTAATGGTTCCACAAGTGGTGGTGGAGAATCAGTTGCTAAAGATGATGCAGAACTGCAGGGCATCCTCACCAATAGCCATGGAGGACCCGTACAGGGGAGTCTCACAACAATCATGATGGAAGTGAAGAAGACGTTGAGTCCACAGAGGTCATGTATACCTGTGACATCTGTGGCGCATCTTATACTATGGAGTCTCTGCTGACTAATCACCAGCTCCGTGATCACAACATTCGACCAGGTGAGACTGCGATGCACAAGAAGAAGGCAGAAATAATCAAGGGAAGCCACAAATGCAATGTTTGCTCAAGAACGTTTTTCTCTGAAGCAGGGCTCCGGGAACATATGCAAACTCACCTGGGACCTGTAAAGCATTATATGTGTCCCATTTGTGGAGAACGCTTTCCCTCTCTGCTTACTTTGACAGAGCATAAGGTTACTCATAGTAAAAGCTTGGACACAGGCAGCTGTCGAATTTGCAAGCTACCACTGCAGAGTGAGGAAGACTTCTTGGAGCACTGTCAAATGCATCCAGATTTGCGAAACTCTCTGACTGGTTTTCGCTGTGTGGTCTGCATGCAGACCGTTACTTCAACCTTAGAGCTGAAAATTCATGGCACCTTTCACATGCAGAAGACAGGATCTATGTCCACCAATCACCCTAGTGGACGTGCCAATATTCCTCACCAACAGCATCACCAGATTCAGAAGCTCTTTAAGTGTGCTTCATGTCTTAAGGAGTTCCGCTACAAGCAGGACATGGTGAAGCTTGATATTAATGGCCTACCATATGGTCTCTGTGCCACATGTGTAAGTGCTAGTAAAAGCTCTAGTCCAACCATAAATGGTGGAAAGCAGCAGCTTCAAGGGGGGCAAACAACAGCACCCTCTAATGCAGGCTGGAACCAAGGGGAAAGTCTGAGCCCTTGTGGTGTGAAAAGAAAGGGGACCACCTATTCCACGTCATCCTCTTCATCTATATCGTCCACTGTTGCCAAGACAAGATGCTCCAGCTGCAATGTGAAGTTCGAGTCAGAGGTAGAGCTGCAGACCCATCTTCAAACAGTGCACAAAGAACAGACAGGAGAGGGAGGTGGCAGTCAAGTGAGGACTCCCCAAGGATCCCCTATGCCAAGAGTGAGTCCTTCGCAAAGTGAAGAGGTAAGTCATACATGCATTCAATGTGCTTAAAACAGTAGGCTTATATATTAGCTTTGAAAAATAATTCATTATATTAATTAGTATGATGTTATTTATGTAAGGATATTCCGGACAATATTCAAAAGAAATTGCAAATCGTATTTGCAATCGCGTTTCTCAAATGTGGACGCATAAATTGTGACATAATCCAAACACAATTGCAAATCTTTTAATGATTGCATTTTCACTTTTGCGAATGCACAGTGACTGCCAAATTTCTAATGGGAAAGCAAAGTCCATTCGGAACGGTATTTCCCTTGTCTTACGAGTTATGACCATGTCATATTTAAATAGCAATATTAATTACCACGTTTGCTTTTTCACTTCCTCTGCGTCACGTGTGTAGCCTGCCAAAACTCAAATGGAATCGTAATTCCTTTTGCATTTGCACTTCTAAAGACTTGCACGGAAAGCTGTCAATTAAGTGTCAGGGGTGGGACTATATTATTATGCTTGTCTGCATTTAACCATAAAATGTGTGTACTCTGTGAGCTGTTTGTTCCTTCCCTGATCAGCCAGGCAACGTAGATTCTAAACCTCTCCAAGAATTAATTTTAGTTTAGGCATGAAATATTTTAACAGTACCAATGACTAAAATTGTGAATTGTTTCATAAGATAAAATATGTATAGTTTAATACCATGCTTAATGACATTTCTGCCTCTTTTTTTCTCTCTGCCATTTTTTCCAGAAGAAGACATACCAGTGCATTAAGTGTCAAATGGTCTTCCATAGTGAATGGGACATTCAGGTTCATGTGGCGAATCACATGCTTGGTAAGTTCGATATTTGTATTTTTCATTCAAATTTTTCATTTTCGCTTTAGTGTGCTGACAGCTACAAAAAAGGGATGTCAATGCAAAAAGCACAAGATACCAAGGGCCACAATCTGCATCTACAACATATTATGCCTCATGTTAATGTAATGGAACATCTTTAGTTATTCATCTATACCACCATCTTGATTTTGGTCAGGATAATGGTGGCTAAGTAGACTATCCTGAAAACACTCAAAATCACAGGGCATCATAAAAACCCACCACTTTTGTAAAACTCAGATTTTGTGTAAAGTGTGTTGCATTATGAGCTACACGGATGTTCTTATTATTATTCATGGCTACAATCCATTACAACAGTGTTCACATTCTGAACACTACTTTATTATGGGATGGGCATTAATAACAGGAGGATACGTATTGACCTGAATGCCATTTTCCAGGCAGTGTACGGTAATTTTCAAACACATTACTCCTTCATGGTACTGATTTATTTGTTTTTGTTATTAATATTGCATAGGTTCTGTGAATGATCCAGCATATGTATTAATGTGTTTGCCAACTCTGAATATTCACACCCACCCACACCAACAGCATTTTTTATTGGTATTCATTTCAACTATGTGAGACACACGTTTCTATTCCGTGAGACCTCTGTTGAAAGCTGAACATTTCTGGTCTTTGTGTATTCATAATTTGATTTATTTGTTGGATTTTTTATTACCCTGGTTCTTCAAGTGTCATTTTTGGAAACAATATGCAGAATAGTGCAGACATTTAAGCTTCTAAAGAAATTCTTAGTGGGATGTGAACCTGAAATTTATGGCTGTTCGATTAGGGGGTGTATGACAGATTTATATGGTAAGTAAAGAATGTTACATCTGTGCATGGTTATTTTCAACATATTTGAATGTGGAAACTACAGAACCACTGGTGAATTTTTTTTTTTTAAAGATGTGGTTACAAATTATTATATTGAGTCTATTTAAATCAAGATTATTTATGTCACTTAAATGTTAATATGAGTGAAATACCAAAATATAAACCAAAGCAAATCATTATAGCCACAGGCACCAACGAATGAAGAGAATCAATTGTATTGCACTACTTTTTAATTGAGGTATAAGGACATACCAGAGTCACTAGCAATGTGAGAAGAAGATACCATTAGCCCATGTCACCTTAAGCATATTCTCAAAGCACATCGAGTGTACCGCATGTTCCTGCCAAATTATTACCTGGAGACCACGGTATGACATTCTACAACATACTAAATCATGTGCACATTTTGTAGCCAAAACTGCATGATACCTGGGCTGCCACCTTGCATAATTTGTTGTTACTGTGGATTATGTTGTGACTAGAAGATTCCCCCCAAATATAAAATTGCAGCCTCAAACTTCTAGCTATATTAAAGAATAACCATCAAGGCCCCTCAGAGGCTCCACCAGAAATAAAAAAAACACTTTTCTCAATTCACAATCTATCTTAAAAAAATAACAATCACTCCACAGACTTATCAGACGTTTCAAAATTGTTGAAAAACTATCCATCTCACACGAACTTGAACTTGATACACAGCCTATGCTCAGGTGTAGACTACAGCTTTCCTTCAAAAATTCTGGTGGGTGATAATAGCAGTGGGTGGGTTGGGCTTTCGGGTGGTGTGGGGTGTGGTGGAGGAGCGAATCTGGACTGGATCGTAATTACCTCACAGACAGTATGTGCCAGAAAAGCAAAACGGGAAGGGGGAAGCAGAGGCCTCATTTGGAAAAGGGTCCAAATGCCTTCTCCCTTGAAAAAAGGGGACACTTTCTCCTTTTAATGGCCATCTGCACAGGAGAGGCGAAACGAGAGGCCGGGGGTCAGCTCCGCTCAGCTGTCACTGTTATTAGCGTAGGTAATGGAGCAGGCGCTCCTCTCTTAGGGGTGCTGTTCCTGGCCCTATGCTCCTTGCTTTATGGCTGTTGATTCACCCTGATAGCTCTCTCTCTCTCTCTCTCTCTCTCTCTCTCTCTCTCTCTCTCTCTCTCTCTCTCTCTATATATATATATATATATATATATATATATATATATATATATATATATATATATATATGACACAATGGCACAGAATATAGAATAAAGTAAATTAGCATGTCCTCAGAGCCTAATCGGAGATATAGCCACTGTGTCCCTCTGTTCCACCTTCATACTCGTCGTCCCTGTGACCCCTAACATCAAATTGAATAAAGTATGCTTTATCATTTTTAGAACTGATAACTTCAGAGATGGTTGTGGCATATCCAGATTTTGCCTAATGGACCCAAGTGGACATGTGTGGCTTTGTGGCGAAAAAGGGAAACGCATAACACCCTAATTGCGTTTTTAGTGGGCAAAGTGGTGCGTTTTGGCCTGAATGATTAGCTGCCCGCCCTTGGGAATGAAGAGACAGCTCTCAAGGTCCAGATGGATCCATCCGCATTTGCCATACAGCTGGCCGTTCAGATCACGGGACTCAATGTGATATTCCTGTCCATCTGTAGGAAAAAAACAAATTGAAAAAATTCAATTGCGGGTGACCACGGAGCAATTTCGAAAGCAGGCCAGAAGACAGCTGGCCTCTCTTTAGTTTGGAGTTTGCTGGCATGGCTAATTCACACAACTAAAGGCATGCGATGTGTCACCAGAGAGGCTGAGAGGAAGACAGGAGGAGTGGATGCCAGGGTTTATGCCTCTCTGAGCTTCTGTGGTCACTATCAAAACCGTCATTAGCTTCCTATTTTTTGAAGGATGTTTATGAAGGCCTGCATGTGCGTCACGCATACACTTCAGATGTCTTTCCTCTACAGACAGCCGCTTGCCATTCAAGGCTCTGAGAGCACATGTGCATTTTTGTCGATTTTTCTGAAGAACTCTTTTTAGTCTTTTTATGTTAAAGGCAGCATTTGGTTGTAATTATATGCACAATGTAGACCAATGAAATGTCTTAAAACATAAAGTCCATATGGTCATGATGGTAAGATTTACACATTCGCATTGGTGCATCGGCATAAAAGTTGTGATGCATCGATATTAAAAAAGTGTGCATCGAATACAAATATGTGAATCGTTTTTAACAATAAAAAGGTAAAAAACTATTTATTTACATATAATTATTAGTAGACGCTATACTTTTTTTTTTATATGTAAATTGATTTCTCCTCACTAAACTGTTTCTCAAGCGCGTTCTCTCAGGCGAGAATGTTATGTATCGGAGATCGAGGCGTGTCCCGAGAGTCACATAGAATACAGTTTAACATGGCAGAGGTAGAGCTGTGTCGTCCTGGAGAAAGAACAGAAAAAGTACTTCTGATTTTACTTATTTCTATTTTTTATTTTTTTCTACAATATTGCAATATGTTAACTGAGAAGTAAAATCGCCAGTGTCGAAAACTTCTCCTCACTGTTGAGAGATACATGTGAAGGTCTTTCACTGACAGATAAGCCGAAAAGAATCACAGCAGCACTTCAGAATCCCCCTGTTTCTTGACAACAGTGTAAACTTTGACCCTTAAAGCTCCATAGGAGCCTATTTTTCCTCCAAGTTCTCCTGCTGAGCCAAAACCTCTTGCTTACTTCTCACTACCCTGATGCGAGGTTGTCAGGCATGAGGGAAAAGGTCTAAATCTGCCCTCCATTTCAGATATCCAACAATCTTCCACAGCTTCTTGGATTTCTTTTTTTAAGGGGTCCAAAGGGTCATTAGGATTCTTCTTCCTCTTCACTTTTCTCCAGCCATGCAGAATAAACCATGCATAGCACTCTTTTTCACTATTCAGGCAAGCAATGATGGCACGATAGTGCATTGATTTCCATTTTGGCCAATATTTCAAGTAAAAACACACACACACACACACACACACACACACACACACACACACACACACACATACACATTGCCCACATCCGCTTTCAGCAGTCATTTCAGTACTGCAATGAAACGTAAAATATTAGATTAATCTCTGGTCTCTTTACTGTTTTGTGTAACATGACAAGAACCAGACACTGGGGGTGCTCTTTGTATTTGGACTCCACAAATCGCATCTTTCAAATACATTTTTGTTATTTGATCCCCCCCCCAACCAACCCTTTCCAAATAACATGTGCCAAGCTGGTGGATGACGTTCTGAAGGACAGTCAGGAACTTTACACACACGTGGTCCGGATTTCTGGAAAAGCCGATTTTGAGGGTCACCTTTTCATGTGTTTTGATCAAATATATATATATATATATATATATATATATATATATATATATATATATATATATATATATATATATTTATATATTTTCGAAGTGGGAGGGGGTGAAATCGGAGTGCATGCCCAGGCTTCCGTCTGTGACATGGAAAGGGAGAAAAGAGAGGCCTGGATCGATGGGCAGGAGGTGGGAAGGTGGCGGGGGTTGGAGGGGGGCTAGGGGACAGAGTAGGGCGCACATTTACTGTACAGCTGGCCTCTCTGTGTGAGGCAGAACCGTGGGCTGCTACCAAGCATGAGGAGATGAGAAACAGAGAGATAGACCAGGAGAGACAAGAGATTCCATCCTGCTTCCTCGTTCCTGCCTTCTGTTTTTAATCGAGTTTGTTTCGATTTCCACCCCGACACCCATCCCTGCCGCTCCTCCTCTGCTGCGTATGTCTGCATTACATGCATGCTTTGTCTTAGAAAAAAAAAGAGAAAGAAAAAAGGGAGACATCATTTGCTGCCTAGAATTGAGAACACAAATTATCCATGACACTGTTGTCTAAGGATCCCATGGGAATAGTTTGAGTGATGACGTGTTTACTGAATGTTTACTGACTATATAACAAATACGCCCCGTCAAGATGGTGCCAGGGGGATCGCATGGCCTACGATATTATAATACATATTAGTCTTATTTTTGGGGGGTTTATCTCAATCCATATAGTGTCAAATCGATTCTCTATTCATTTTAATCTAATTTGAATAGTTGTATACACAAAAAGGCAAAATGAATCCACAGACTAAAACAGAAATCATATTCTCAGTGTTAGAACTAAAACCAGCAACGCACCGATAGTCAATGTGAATAGAAAGGACAAAAACACAGACAGAACGAGAGATCGACAGAGAGAGACAGATATGTCACTGATCAAAAAGGTGTGTGTAATTGCTTATTAACACAGCTGCACTTCACTGCACAGAAATGACTGCACTAATGAATGAAGAGGCGTTATTAATCACCAATTAATAAAAATGGGGTGTCTGCTCAATCTACGCTACACATGACCTGCTCAGCATGCTCAGAGTCACTCGCTCGAATTACTCCTTTTTTTTTTCTTTTTTCTCTTCTGAAAACCAATGCACACCACTAGAAACTTCACACACTTACCTCGGTCAGGGAGCCTGTCTTGGTCCTGGAACTACTGATGGTATTTTATTCGAATTTTTGTTTGTTCGTTGTTTAACAGCAGAGATTGTGAATGCTGGCTGTTTACTGTTACAGATGGAAAAAAAACAAAGAAGATTCTTTGCTCTCAAGAAGTTAACTTTCTTCTAAAGTCTTATCAGCATTGCTTAGTAAAAATAGTGACTCGTGTATTAGATAGATAGATAGATAGATAGATAGATAGATAGATAGATAGATAGATAGATAGATAGACAGACAGACAGACAGACAGACAGACAGACAGACAGACAGACAGATTTAGATTTTTTAAATAAAACTGGAAACACACATATACACACACACACATATACACACACACACACACACACACACACACACACACACACATGAATTTATTTTTTTGTTAATACTTTTTGTTGGCTGATTTGTTGGTTATCTGTCTGTCTGTCTGTTTATCTACCCATTTTTTTTTTTTTTTCTTTTTTTGTCCTTTTGATTATCCACTAAACACAATTTTATCAAGTCTTCACTCAGATTTTGATAGGCACTGTTCATCACCTCTGTGACTTCACTCACACCTTCCCCAATCGGCCAGAGTTGAAAGACCCCTCCGTGCCCTCACCCCGAAGTTCCTTCGCATGTTTTATTGATGGTGAGCGACGGAGGGGCCGCATTACATTAGCAGCCTTAGTGCCGCCTCCTGTTCTGAAGCTGAATATTTAGAATGAACTAGCGTTCAAGACCAGGAGGACAGCATTGAGTGGGTCATGCTAACATGTCGGAATGGAAAGCCGCCCAAGACCAAGGTTAGAGAGAAAGCTGGACTTGGAAAACTGGCCTCATCCCAAAAAAAAAAAAAACCTTAACTCTGAATGGAATCTCGCTCCCTATGTGGCGTCTTTGATGGGTTTGGCAGTTATCTTTTTTTTTTTGCTCTCTGTCTCCTGTTCCCATATGTACAAAGAAAGAGAAAAGGTCAAGGCCGAGACATCATTCACACTTAGATCGCTTGGCTTCAGTCAGTTGGCTTTGAAAGGGCAGATCCGACAGCCGGGATTCTGTCTCTGACTGATTTATGGGGTAATGTAGAGTAACGCTTCTCGAGCTCTGTTCCACAAAATCGATCTTTAAGTACTTTTATGAGTTTCGATTTCTATAGTTGTTTCACTGATGCTTGTGTTTTTGGGAATGGCTTGTAATGTGGCACTGAATGCATTAGTTATGTGTTGTAACAGCAGACATAAGTACTATATTGTTGTACAGTTTTTACACTTATTTATTGTCTACATGTCTATATGTGTCTATCACACATTTTGGTGTGTTTATGGCGTGTAGGCACACTGTCTGTGTGTGTGGTTTAATAATAAGGAGAGTGGATTGGGTGGTGCGGCTGAGTGCCAGGCACATGGATGGCCATGGCAAGGTCAACAGCGCAGAAGAGGCGCAGTTACTGCACCCTCCACTCCTGCAGCTGAGAGAGGAGAGGGCCAGCCATCTGTCCACTCCTGCCTGCCATACCCGCAGAGCACATACACACACACACACACACACAAACTCACAAATGACACACACAAACACTCTGGCACACAATTACTCTGTAATACACAAACACAGATGCACGTATGCGACGCAAACACAGACACAACCCATCCAATACAAATATGGATGAGCAAACATGGCCGTATGCACAAATTTGCCTGTGATGTTTTAAAAGCCAGACCGCGTGTCAGTAGACGTCACGGTGACTTTGAATGGCCAGGATGGTGTGTGATTACATGCTAGTCATTGAACTATCAAAGGACAACGGGCTCTTTTTGAACACATTCTTAGGGTTGGAAATTGTTGCGGTATAAAAGGCGCAAAACAATGAACACTACAGGATGGGCTTTGACGAGAGAAAAAACTTTTGGTCGTGGTGGCGTAACTTTCTTCTTCAAAATTAGCAGAAGCACAGTCTTATATATCAGGGTTTCCAAGGGGTCGTAAAAAGTCTGAAAAAGTCTAAAAATTTAAAAAATCCCAAATTTTAGGGCTTTAAAAGTCTTAAATTCTCTGTTCTGGGTCTTAAATAATCTTAAACAGGCTTTAATTTTGTAATTTCTCACTTTAGAATGTTTTTTCTTTGTTTGTTTCCGTGGTCCAAAAGTAATTTGCTGTATTACGACTAAAATGAGCTCAACAAGCAACAGCCAATCGGCTTCCTGTTTTTGGTGCGAACTTTGATTTTCAGCTATGAGGAAGTGCAAATTTAGCGATAATTCAAAAATGAATTTAGGGCTTGGTTAAGGCCAATTGCTAACAACGCATTTGTGATGTCGTGATATAGGTTTTAAATGTAATTCTTGATGGTCTTATATATATACAGTAGATGTATTGAAATCATTCTGATATATGTATCATGGTTTTATTGTTAAAGCAAGATAATAAATGCAATAAGCCTTAAAATTGAATCAGGATCGTTGAAGAGAAAAGTCAAAACTTGTGAGGGGATTTTATAATGTCATGCGTGACTCTGGGTCAATGAAATACTCTACATATGACTAAAAAGTAATAATCTGAGGATATTAATGCCCAGAGCCCTAATCATCCCAAAGACAGGTGTTTTTTTTTTCTTTTCTTTTACGTCAACAGCGAGACATTTTCATGGAGAATTTTTTTTTCCGCCTTTAACGCGACCAACCTTTTCTTGTTTTTCACCTTGCCCAGGCCCCCTGGGGTCAGCCGGAGAATGGGCTGCTGATTAGCACAGCTCTCTCTTGCGAAGACCTTTACGATGCCCTCTGGCCGCAGCGGTGGAACCCTGTGGAATGTTCCAAAGCTCTCTAATAGGTTTCAGGTGCTTCGGGCCAACGGCCAGCCGCCAAGTCTGCCCCAGTCCCCGGCCAGTGCACCACTATTTATTTATATCCTCTTGAACTACTTGATAGCCATAATGTAAAGGGTTAGCTAGTCAGGTTAGACCCTGACAGGATGCAAATAATGGCGGGGGTCAGGTGTTTTTTGAATGTGTAAGCGGGAGTTCTTGCTTTGTGAACTTAGAAGTTGACATTCATTATTATTGAGGTAAAATGAATGAAAGCACATTTATTAAGTCTTTTTTTGTAGTACTGTCATTAAATTTCACTCCTGATTATGAGAGTTATGATCAATACCCAAAATATGACTAGTTCAGCAGCTAAGATTGTGTTTGCTGGAAGCTTTATAATGACAAAAAGATGGCTTTTCTCTAAGGTCCTACAGTATCAGCAAAAAAGATTTTTTTATGTATATATGTATACATATACAGTATATATATATATATATATATATATATATATATATATATATATATATATATACACAGTAATTCCCCGCTTTACTGTGGTTCGAATCTCGTGCCCACGGTTTATTGCATTTGCCACGTAACTCATTTAATTGGCTTATTTTTCCGGTTTCTCGCAGAGAGCACGATAGACCAAAAAACTAATAGGGAATAGTTTTTATAGAGTTTTATGTTGAAATAATGAAATGTGTTAATAAAAATACAATTATTAATTATTAATAGCATTTTTCAGGTGGCGTCCGTTAATCGCGGTTTTTCGTTTATCGCTGGCGGATTTGAAGCGAAATTAGGAAATTTTGTCTTTTTTTATAAAAATATAATAAATGTAATATGTTTTTTTAAATTATTGTTTATAATCTAATTATTAAATTTTTTTTTGGTTTTTAATAAAATATTAATTGTAAATATATATCTTTTTTTATTTATTTAAATGGTTTATTAGTTGGCTGGTTGATTGACATTTTCTCTCTCTCTCTCTCTCTCTCTCTCTCTCTCTCTCTCTCTCTCTCTCTCTCTATCTATCTATTTGACAACATTTTTTGAGATGAACCAGTTATATTTGGTTACAGGCTTTAATTCTGTCCTTATTGCTGGCAGCATATTATTGCTTACATTTTCATAAACTATTTTGTGAACTGCCTATTCCTTATTAATAACCACAGCCTCTATTTCTTCATCTTGTGTTACATCAATCTCTTCATTCCAATATATTATGCATTCTGAAAACTTCATTTTTAAGTTTCAAGTCAAGTCAAGTAGCTTTTATTGTCATTTCTACCATAAATAGCTGAAGCAGTACACAGTGAAATGATTTTTAAATGAAATTAACGTTTCTCTAGAACCCTGGTGCTACATCACACAACATAGAGCTACATAACAGAACAGAACATTAACTTTCCATTTGACACGTTACACAGTTAGGGTTTGTGTATTAAAGAGTTGGTATGTCATTGGGTCTTCCATAGGTGTTAGGACCAAACAAAGATCCATATTTTAGGATTGAAAAGGAAAACTCATGAAAACTCCCAAAAAACAAGAATCGTTCTTTTAATCATTCTATAAAAAATGTTTTCTATTAACACATTTTATTCTATTAGTGTTTTTATGTGATGGATTTCCGAAACCAGTGAGTTTAGCATTTTAGTGCTGTTACACGAAAGTTTTGAATAGAACACACTGTAAACTACACCACTTGCTTTCAGTAGTACAGGAATAAACAGCATTTGTAGGTAGAACATTTTTCCAGAAATCTTATTTAGATTATTTAAGAAATGAAAGTTGTGGGGGTTTGCTGTTATTAAAAATTTGTGTTATAGGAAAATATAGCTAAGTGTTTATTTCCTCTTCTTCTTCTTTCAGCTTCTCCCATTAGGGGTCTCCACAGCAGATCATCCATCTCCATACCCCCCTGTCCTCTACATCTGCCTCTTTTACACCAACTACCTGCATGACTTCCCTCACCACATCCATAATCCTCCTCCTTGGTCTTCCTCTTTTCCTCCTTCCTGGTGGCTCCATCTTCAGCATTCTCCTACTGATATACCCCATGTCCCTCCTCTGCACATGTCCAAACCATCTCAATCACACCTCCCTCACCTTGTCACCAAAACGTCCTACATGCGCTGTCCCTCTAATAAACTCATTTCTAATCCTGTCCATCCTCGTCACTAATAATGAAAATCCTCTTATACCCAAGCAATTTGTCCAACACCCAGATTGTTTTAAATTGTATTAGAAAATGGTATTTACCTTTTTTAGCAGTTTATAGTTACATTTAAAGGGGGCTGTCTGATTCTATTTCATGCATTCTGTGTTATTTACACTGTTAGAGAGTTGAACTCGTGCTAAACATGGCCATAACAATGGCCGAAACTGTGTGTGTGTGTTACGTCCTCTTTAATATTTTCTAAAATCCATGAGACAGTTACAGGGAATCAACCAAGCTACAAAAAATTCCCCTTTCCTGAGAAAAGTCTGAAAACGTACACATACAGCTTTAACTTTGACTAACACAAAGAGCCGACATTGGAGACGACTTAAATAAAAGGATTTTATTAACCCTATGATTTGCCTTAAATCCAGAAACTACTGTATGTTTTCATGTTATAGAAAACGAATTGAAAAGTTAGAAGGGCTGAATGTGTAAGGCAGAAGCTTGCAACACGTTATTAATTCCAGTTTGAGGCAGATGAGGAACCTTTGGTCTTTATGGGCTTGCGGTTGCATCAGTCACGGATTCCTTGCGTTCATGTCAGCATGCATTTCGATCAATATTAGTTTCTCGAATTGGATTCAGCACGTGAATCAACGACGCCCTACCTCTTTGATTGAAGAGAAGCCTAAAGATCCATGACGTTACTAAGCACATCAAGAAATTTGAGGCTGCGGTTGGATCGCAATTAATATCAACTACAATGGCTAAGGAATTCTGTTTACATTCACTGAACAGTACAATGCTGAAACTGTAATGAATGAACATTCATTGATGTGACGTGTTCCCTTTCGACGTGTTTCTTCCTTATACCATATAATGGTTTTTTTTTTGCCAACTTAATAAGACATTAAGTTGGCAAATTAAGACCCAATTATTATTAATAATTGATTTCTATTTGTAGAAATCAATTGAATTGGGTCTTAATAGTTATCGTAATGGGTTCGCAAGTGAGCAATTTGACTTCTTCAAAGTCACTTGAGTCGAACTCGAGGCTGGAGGAGAACCATCATCACTCGCCATTTTTTTTTGTTCACTGGGTGGAGCAGATACTAATTACACGAACTAGAAAATGTTCGATTTCATGGTGTACATGATTCGACCAGAAACGGCTCTGCAAACTTCTCGTCCTTTGTCTCTTTTCGTTTGCCGCACCGCTCCCTTCCCCCGGCATCTCCGGATCGGAGACGCAAACCTTAAGCCGCTCTCGCTCTGATTAATCCTTAAGGTTTATAATTACTAATTAACTTACTGAGCGACTTCTAATGTAGTCCCCCTTCAACGAGGTGCACGGAGGACAACAGATCATTAGCTTCAATAATGAATGTGGACAGGACAGATAATGGACTGTGATATGCCAGCGTTGACAGTTGTATTAAATGAGGCGAGGGGGGGGTTTGCCCACGAATACTGCGAACGCGAGGAGATCCGCCGAGCAACTCCAGGATTGGAGTAAATTTCAACTTAAAATTGAAAAAGGGAATTTTCAAGATTGCAATCTAAATGCAATGGTATATGCATTACTTGTAACGCATTTCAAAAATAAAATAAAACACTCGAGCGCAAATCGCACGTTCAGGGCTCTTATTTATCTATTTATTTATTTATTTTTACTATTACACTTAATTCCCAAGGAGAAAAAAGAAAAAAAAAAAAACAGTATCTGCATAAGGGAAATCATTGAAATGTTACTACCACAATACGAGGCTAAAGGCCAAATGCGTGCTCAGCGTTTTCATTTTTTAACAACTAAGAGGTGTTAATTGCTGTTTGATCCCATTAATGATGATAGCTATTGTCTCACACACACACACACACACACACACTATGCTGTTTTTGTCTTAATGACAACGCCTCCCTGGCACTTTTCCTTTTTTGCCAACATCTCACACACCCCCACCCCCCCTCCCAAACACACACACATATTCATGTTGAGAAAAAATGCATCTGGCGTAATGATTATTGCCATTAAGAAATATTAATGTGCAAAGCAGTGGTGACCCAGAAGCTCATTACTGTACGAGGCCGAAAGCGGCTGCGTGCGAGCGCCTCTCCACCTGCGCAAGGCCGCGAACCCCCACCCGGGGATCACGTCTTCTACCGTGACCTCTCCATAACAGCTAACAGCTCCTTTACAATCCGTGTGAGAAAAAGAAAAAGTGAAAAAGAGAGTGAAAGCTGTGGGCGAAATGGCCTTTTGACTTCTCTTTTGCTTCTCTATCGTGATTTTACAGATTATTCTTGGACTCGGAAAAAGACCTTCATGTGCATATTTGTAGATATTGACACTCTAGACTTCAGGCAACAGCTCCTGATTTAATACAATGCATCACCTAGTGTAGGTGTACGATTTGGAACTTTATTAACTCTCAAATAACCACCTATCCGTCAACACATGTATGCTGTGGCTACGTGTTAGCTGTTAGTGATTAGCGTGATTGGTTGTACAACCGACGGTATTTATCTTCTCGTGTGTCCTCTCGTACTTCTTAACTTAATCTGGTTTCCACTCAGAGATTTCATGTCTATAATTGCCTCTGTCTTACTGTGTGTGTGTGTGTGTGTGTGTGTGTGTGTGTGTGTGCGACTCAACAAATGCAAGTCCTTGTGATTACTAATTTCAACCCAGATATATTTTTTTCTTTCCCTTTTCCAATCTCTCATCTCTCATACAGTATTGGCATACATTAATTATGTCGGTGTTATTCTGATATCTGCCTGCTCTCCCAGTAGAGAAGTCGCTCCACATAATTACACAGTCGATACTCATGTTACCATTAGCGCAAATGTTGGGGCACCGGGACGCAAACACTGTGCTTTTTTTTTTTTAAATGTGGAAAATGCAGAACCGTTTTCCACAGACGCAGACAAAATTGAGGCAATGCAGACATACTTATGGATAAACAAAAGGGTTACACCTTTATGAGAAGTCTTCTTCTTTCAGCTGCTCCCATTAGGGGTCGCCACAGCGGATCATCCGTCTTCATACTACTCTGTTCTCTACAGCTGCCTCTTTCAAACCAACTACCTGCATGTCTTCCTTCAGCACATCCATTAACCTCCTCCTTGGCCTACCACTTTTCCTCCTTCCTGGTGGCTCCATCCTCAGTTTTCTCCCACCGATGTACCCCATGTCCCTCCTCCGCACATGTACAAACCATCACAATCGGGCTTCTCTCACTTTGTCCCCAAAACGTCCTGCATTTGCTGACCCTTTAATAAACTCGTTTCTAAATCTGTCGATCCTCATCACTTCAGCTCTGCTACCTCCAGCTCCACCTCCTGTCTTTTACTCAATGCCATTGTCTCCAAACCATACAACATCTCAGGTCTCACCACAGTCCTTCAAACTTTCCCTTTCTCTCTTGCAGATACTCTTCTATCACAAATCACTCCTGCCACTCTTCTCCACCCACTCCACCCTGCCTGCACTTTTTTCTTCACTCTCCATTACTTTGCACTGTTGACCACAGGTACCTAAAGAAGGTTCTCCACCTCTTCTCCCTGCAACCGCACCACTCTTCCATTCCCCTTCTCCCCAGCACATACCTCCACCTCTCCAAGCTCTTCTAAACCTGCTCCCTACTCTCACCACAAATCACAATATCATCCACAAACACTATAGTCCACGGAGACTCCTGTCTGACTTTGTCCATCAACCTGTCCATCACCACTGCAAACAGAAAAGGGCTCAGAGCCGATCCTTGATGCAGTCCAACCCCCACCTTGAACCAGTCTGTTGTTCCTACTGCACACTTCAATGGTGTCACACTGTCCTCATACATGTCCTGCACCACCCTCACATACTTCTCTGACACACCTGACTTCCTCATACAATACCACAACTCCTCTTTCCACCCTGTCGTACGCTTTCTCTAAATCCACAAACACACAATGCAACTCCTTATGGCCTTCTCTATATTGTACTTTTCTATCAACATTATGAGAAGTGATATATAAAATATCGATCAACGATGGATAATCGGAAAGATTTGTGATGGTTGTGTGTTGCTATGTTGTAACTTTTAGCTTTTCTATCTAGCATTAATGTGATGCCACTATGAATTCTCTGTTCTGATTGGTTAGAAGGTGTCGATTAATTGCAGGTTTATATGAATTTGTTAACATTTACATTTATGGCGTTTGGAAGACACTTTTATACAGAGCAACTTACAACCGAGCAGTTGAGGGTTAAGGGCCTTGCTCAAGGGCCCAGCAGTTTGGTGGTATTGGGTTTGAACCTGCGAGTTTTAACCACTGAGATCCCACCTCCTCAATTCAATTCAATTTCATTTGTAAAGCACATTTAGCAATGGATATTGTACCAAATCAGTTTTACAGAAATAGATTACAAATACATTTCAATGTCATAAAATTAGTTAGTTAGAAATTGTTAGGTTGCAGTTGCTCACAGTAAAATAAAGTAAAGAGTAAAGTAAAAATTAAAATATAAATAAATAAATATATATATATATATATATATATATATATATATATATATATATATATATATATATATATATATATATATATATATATATATATATATATATATATATATATATAACCTTGAGAGGAACAAGACTCAAAAGAGGGAGATGGGTTTGGTTTTAAGTCTGGTTCCTCTCAAGGTTTCGTCCTCATTCCATCTCAAGGAGTTTTTTCCTGTCACCAAAAGTTCATTTATTATAGTTCTAACATTGTTGAGATTATTAGGCGTTCACTGACAGACGCTTGAATGCAAAAAAAAATGTTCATGGCAGTTTGATTAACAATTCATTACAGTCTAAATCAATTTTCATGGTTCCTGAGTTTAATCCTAAGAAATGAGTCAACCATGCACTCATTCCAATATCTTCTAAATAAAGCAGTTCCAATAATCCAACCGTTATATAAAGACTTTTCTAGCTCCAAGAAGCATTTTAAAATGTATATGTAAGACATTTACAGTATTTGGCAGACGCCCTTATCAAGCGCCACTTACAAGCAGTTCAGGGATAGGGGCCTTGTTCGAGGGCCCAGCAGTGGCAACTTGGTGGTTCCAGGATTTAAGCTTGCGACCTTCCAATCCATAGTCCCATTCCTTCATCACTGGGCTACCACCTAATACTAATCAATTAAGTGCCATTTTCTGTGAGGTGACATTTATGTCACAATTATGAAAGGAGTCTCCAGTGTCAGTGTTTTTTTTAACATTTCGAGGCGATAAAATACCCCTGACCTTCCGATCAGTAACCCAGAGCCTTAACCACTGAGCTGCCACTTTCAAATAATCCATTAGCATGACGAGACATGCTAATCTTATAGAGCGCATGATTGGACCTGCTGATTAGCATGCTAGCCAAGCGCACCTCATGTGCAGCAATCCAACCATGGCATATGCGCTTGCCAAAGTTAAGTTGCTTTAAATGAAAATATTTTCCATACTGCAGATACAGTTAATATGAAATTGCTCACGATTGAAAGAAAAGTTGCCATAACTAAGTGGCAACTGGCTTTTTTTTTGTGAAATTGTGTCATTTCTACGCACTGTAGAAGGAAACAATACACACAAAAGGAAATACCCAACAGAACTAAACTCAATGTAGTGGATATTATGGGTAATCTCACTCCTGTCGTAAAAAACTACGTTTATTCAAAGCGTAAGATCGAGTCCAGGGTCATTTAGCACTTTTGCTGTGCACAAGCGCTTTTGTAGCCACTTTAAATCACTGTTAATAATGACCTCACCTCGCTCTTTGCCAATTATAGCAAGTTCCGCCGCAGACCGTGTGTTTGGACGG